>NW_010253637.1:0-41222 GCF_000690775.1 Eurypyga helias
TTTAAGGTCCCTTCCAACTCAAGTCTATGATTCTGTAACACACTGGTGTGAAGGTAGAGCTCACCGCTGCTAGAAGGTGTTGCCATGCAAGTGTTTGCACGTGGACAACCACACATGATACACATGGGCAAAGGTTTCCTGATGAAAGTACGTTTAAATCGCTTTTTTTCTCAGAGCAAGTAATTTTCTGTGATTGCCTGAGGAGCAGTAGAAGCTTCACACAACTTCAAAATCCAAACCTCTGAGGCCAGAGGTGTTTTTAATCTCTGCTGGTAAAAGCACTGTGGTTTGAAATTTGAGTTTCTCTTAATTTAGAAGGTGATTTGAATAGTATGCTATATTTTATCTTGTAAAAATGTCTTTAGTTCAGCTCCTGTTTCTCAGTGGAAAGGAACCTTTCAGCCTATTGATGTTGTGGGTGCAGTAAAATCGATCACATCAGAAAAGCAGAAGTCCTGGGAAAGGCCTCCCTGTAACATAGAGCGTCAAGGCCTTGAAATCCTGCAGCTGGATAATGTTTGGGGAATGTGTTCTGTCATTTACAGGTTTTCAGCAGGCAGAAAGATGCACCAAGTACTCCTTTCTGGCCCATCTGTAGTGGCTCATGCATCTCTTCCAGGGCTTGAAAGGTGTGTTCACTTCCCACATGGAATTGTTTCCAAGACCTGTACTCGGACAGGACGACAAGGAAACGGATATGCATGACACCAGCAACACAATCTGGTGGCTGTTTCTCTGGGTGGGTACTAAACCTGATTCTTGAATCCTGCTGTGTAAACAGTAGCAGTCATCCATTTGCTGGTTTGATTTTGTCCTATTTATTTTCTGATGATTTTAGAGCACTTTAGGTTTTTTAATGCCTCGGGATTATTTTCTATAGCATACACACCTCAATGTGTACATTAAAACATTAAATGAAGAGTTAGACGTAAGTCCACAGCATTAGCGTGTGTCTCAAATGGCAGATCTCTTTGAGTAGTTAAAGTGCTTGTTTTTTAAGAACTAAGCATATCAACCCAGCCGTGTGGAGCTGGGCAGCACCCCAGAGGGGACCTCAGCCCCAGGGAGCTTCGGCCTACAGCCCCTGCTCCAGATCTCTTCACATCCTTCCACGAGGTTCTCTGCTGAGTTCCCCCCATGAGTTTATACCCTGTGCCCTCGACGTTTGGTGTGGAACGGTGTATTTCTTGACAGCTTTCCTGATCCAGTGTAGTAGAGACCATGGAAGAGGGAAAGGCCACGTTTATGCTTTCTCTGCTTTTTAAATTTCATTTTTGTTCCACTCTGAGTAAATCTTGGCCTTCACATTGAAATACTGTTGGGTTTTTTTTTCTTTAATTCGTATTTCTTTCTGTAAAAGGCCATCAAAAGCTGAAAGATTACTGTCCCACAGTACAAGGAGGGATGCTGTTAGTCTGGCCAAGCAGCTATCAAAAATATGCAGGAAATAAACCATAAATTCATTTTTCTCCAAATGTTTTCTACAGACAAGATCCCAGGCTATTATGTTAACTCCAGGGACTACAGAGACAATAACTTGAAGTCCCAGGGCAGTAGCCAGGTTTCATGTGGTCTTCAGGGATGGGAACAAAAAACCCTACCAAAAATAATAACTTCCCTTTCACCATTGAAAACTGTGAACTCCTCATGTCAGCTAGACTTCAGAGTTTATTAAGAAGCAAAAGAGGTGACCTCTTCTATCTGCAAGGTCATTAAATTGATGACCATTAGAAACTGATTCTTATCCAGATCCATTTGTAAAATTATTTTGCATATTTTCAAGAATATAAATTAGTCTATGGGGACCCAGACTTGATACAAGTTGCAGTATCTGTTTCTTTCTTTTTCAGTCCTTAAAATGTTGAGACCGCTGAGTATTGAAAAATAGGAAAAGCTTCAGCCAACCTCCTGGCTGAAGTTTGAGTCTCCTTCTCAAACAGGAGCTAAACAGGGTTCCTGACCTCACAGACAGGATATACTTCTATCCCGTAACATAAAATTATAGAAAACCATTAAAAGACTCCCTTTTGAACTTTCATTGCTATCATGAAAATTCTTTCCTTTAGGACATCACTTATCTTCTTCCATAGACTGCAGTAAGCACCCTTCAATTAACTGGACATTTTTCTGTATGTACCTTCAGGTTTTGTCATGGTAAATATTTTTTCAAGTGGAAAATACAAGGGGGAAGAATGAAAAGCAGACATTTTCTCTGACCCTTTAGACATCCAGGTACGTTTTTCCCAAATATGCAGCAATATGTCTTAGAGAAAAAATCTATAGGAGCATGGTTTTCCAATAAATTAATATTTAAATTTAAATTAAAATAGAAATGTTTTTATAAAGTTCTCTGTTTCCACTTTCAAGCCCTGAAATACACTTGGAAAAACTTGCAGGGCACTTCTCTCCCCTAAGTCTCTTTTGGGCACCAGCATGCACTCTGAATTGGTTCCTTTCCTCTAAAGAATAAAACCATCAATCTCTATTTCCTGCCCCTTCAAATTCAAGCCGGATGCTGAAGGAAGAATAATAGCGATTGGCAGAGCTTGGGGAGGGAGCCAGGAGGAGTGAGGAGTGCCAGCTCATCCAGCAGGAAAACTCATGCGAAACGATTCCTGGTCCAAGGAAACCCGACCAAAACTCTCACTGTAACATCCATCATTGATAGAAACAAAAGCTGTCATGCTTCTGAACCCATTCCAACTTAATGAAGGGATAAGCAACCGAAAGGAAAAAAAAAGAAGAGGAACCCCCAACTGTGACAGCACATATGAACAACATGTCTTCATGAGGGAATTAAAGCACTGAATTAAAATTTATGGCTTCCCAGTAGCATTACATACGCTGGGAACTGTGAATGTTTTGTTCCTTCCCAAAATGACAAGTGTTAAGATCATAAAATCAGACTCAACTGGAGTAGCAAATTGATTCTAGACTATCTAGTTCTTCCAGGCTGTGTCATGCCGAGCGGAGTTGGTGGTTGGTTGCCTAGGGTAGCAAAATATTAGGAATAACACAGCATTTAGTGACTGTTTCTTCCGAGCGTGCCTCCGAGAGGGGAGGTGTGTTCATGTGTTACTGTGCTTAGCACAGCAGAAACCCTAGAACTGAGTCAGTCCTGAGTCTTCCCTTTCCAGCCAACTTTCCAACAGCAATGAACTAATAGCATTTCCAAAGGTTAAGATTTCTGTAACTTTGCCAAATGGTAGGGTCATGCCCTGTTTTTCTGCTAATACATTTCACTTCCCTCATTTTTTTCTCATGACCTTTCCCCCACTATTTGCCACCATCCATCTTGGCCCGTTCCCATATTGCTACAGACCTTCAATGCACTGCTGAATTACCAGCTTGGTATTTGTGTTTCGCTCTGTCTGTGCGCGTACGTGCTGCAGAACGGCTGTAGCTGTCGCAAACCCGCCTAAGCCTCAGCTGCTAACCACACAGCCAACAAGGTAGCCTCTTCGCTTCACGTGTGCGCATGGCTACTCACGTGTCCCGCCTGTCCAAGGCTTCAGTCTGGCTTTAACGGAATGTTAACTTGTCAGCAGTAAGCGCATAAGCACGTGTAGACGTTGCCCTGGTGTTTACCCTTACAATTTGGTGGCACATCTTCCTGTTCTTTTGTTTCAGTGAGGCAACGCTGCGTTCATCCCAGAAGAATGTGTTCCCAGAAGCCTTGAGTCATGATATGGAGACCATCAACACTTTCACCCAACACGCAATTACTGAATACAGGTGTTCCAGCCCTTTGCTCTCGCACCACCCAGCTGTGGCCGGACACGGGATAATGCTCTGGGTGCATCACCGATGTTATCTGATGCTGCACGACTTTCATAAGTTCAGTAATTCTTCAGTGCTGGAGGATATCCAACATGTGGTTCTCAGCCTCTGCGACTCTTCTCGCTGGGTCTGAAACTTTTGCTTAACAACATTTTTTTCACAAGCAGGGTGTTTTAATTTTTTCCCCTTGGATGCTACATACTATTCCTGATACAGCTGATGTCATGTCCCAGAGGCCCTGCAGGACACCAGGGCTTCTGTGCCTCCGTGCCATCTCCTGGCTCAACAAAGCCATTCAGTAACACAAAATGCAGCGAGGACAGATCAGGTATTTACTACGAAGAGATGCCACTCGGCCAAAAGAAAGAGACACAAATAAGAGAAGATCCCTGAGCAAAGATGTCACTCTTCTGTGCAGGTTTCTTTGAAGAGATGGCCAGCATTTACTGTATCTCCGTGTTGTTTATTGGACTATATTATTCCCTATTTCTCAGAAAAATGGGTCTTCAAAACTATAACCCCACTGTGACCATATTCTCTAGTTAGCTGTCCAACCTGTTTGCATTTTCCTTGGGAGCACGCTGCATTTTTTGTAGCCCAGCAGCATCTGCAGGCGGCACTGGCAGAAGAGCTTGCACAGCGAGCAGGAGCTGGCCCACGAGCTTCGGCAAAGCCCTTATCTGCAACCAACGGACGGCCAAACGCCCCGGCCGTGGGATTTGTCCTTTTCTCCAGGCTCTTGGTTTCCTCAGGCCGTTTATTTCTGGAGATGGCAGGCCTGCACGTGGCTGTTTGCTGCATGGAAAAGCACCAGGTGCAAGTTTAATGAGGGAGTAAGACAGTAACACCCTACCACACATGCTCGTTAGGTGATTTCCAAATCCTTGTAGCTGTCAACAACAAAAATTACCTCTGGGACCCAGCCCTGTGCTGCACTCAAAGAATGTTTTTCCACAGCAAATGCCACTGCCTGAAACTGCCTTTTGCTTTGAGGTCTTGCTTGGAGGGTGGAGAAAGGCAGGGGAAACATCTGAGTATATGTTTATAATGTGGAGAGGGGATTTTTTTTTCTCCACTTCCCATTCACACGATAAAGACTGAACTTTGCTTCTTTTCTTCTTGCAAAGAAAATGTTCCAAAATAAATAAATCAATAAATAACAACAGAGTTGCAAGCAGCCACAATGCCAGGAAACCTGGAACTGGGATGTGGCAGTTTCTCAAAGTTAGGGACTGAAAGTGAAGTTACAACCAAAGCCTTTTTACTACGATGTTGACTTCCGTTCTCATCCTACGTTTTCATGCAAACCATTGCCTAAATAACTTACACAAAGCCAACATGAAGAGAAGCAACAGAAGGAGAAGGATGTGTTGGCAAATAATGGGTATTTTGGGTACCGTTTTGGTGGGGCAGTCTGGAGAAGATGCAGGAGAGGCAGAGGAGCTGTGTGGTGGTGTGAAGTGGTCATCTACAGGTGCAGAAGGATAGAGGGACAGCAAAGGAGAAACGGTGTCTCCGAGACCAGGACGTGCCTCTCCACGATGTGAAGCTGACCAGAAATGAGAGGGAGGAGACCCTGCCCGCCTCATCCCGGGACCATCCCAGCTGACCATGATGCTCACAGCTTGGCCCACCTACCCCTGCTGTGCATCAGCTCCTCACCGGGGCCAACTATTTTGCAACTGCTTTTCAAACTCAGGCTTGGGACCTGTATTTTAGCTCTAAGATAAACATTTTGAAAGCTGTCTTCTTTCTCACAGTGTAGACACGTTTTGAATTCATAGAATCATAGAATCACAGAATGGTTTGGGTTGGAAGGGACCTTAAAGATCATCTAGTTCCACCCCCCTTCCATGGGCAGGGACACCTTGCACTAGACCAGGTTGCTCAAAGCCACATCCAGTCTGGCCTTGAAGACATCCAGGGATGGGGCATCCACAACATCTCTGGGCAACCTGTTCCAGTGCCTCACCACCCTCTCTGTGAAGAATTTCTTCCTGACATCTAATCTAAACCTCCATGATTTCAATTTATACCCATTACCCCTTGTCCTATCATTATCTTAGGGAAGCTTTCCTTGGCCAGGCCAATTTGCTCACTGTTTCTCTCGTGTTGTTGGTCTGTTTGTCTTGTGGACCTGGCTTACAAACCAGCTATTAGGGGTTTATTGCAGAACATTATCAAGACAGTAATCTTTGGAAAAAAATGAAATCACTTATAACAACCCTTTCTTTTTCTTTGCAAATAACTTCACAGGAGCCAAATGATCTCCACAGCTGACCACCCAAACCTGCTGCTTGCTCCAAATAGAATGTTTAGGTTTAGTCATGTTTTAGTCCTAAAATGTTTTAAGTGATGATTTGGGCAGGAAAAGGAAAGTTCCTCCTGGGGTGTGTGATATGGGAGAAGGAAGACTTCTTTACTTTTCAGAATGCTATATTTTTGAGTCATCAATGCATGATATGTGCAGAGACAAGCAAGCCCTGGTCTTTGCTAGATTTATGTCTGTTTTACACACACACGGAGACATGCGTGCGGACTCTTATATAAAGAAGGCAAGCAATGGGGAGAGAATGGCAGCGATTATTGCACCTACTGGTTGTATTATTGGTTTTGCTGTGCAGACTCTGAACCACGTGGGTGTTCATAGTTGACTTTTTAAGAGACTTGGTGAAGGTTACCTTTGGAAATTTTGACATGATAATAAATGTGCTACTCAGAGGAGTTCAGTTATATTAAATAGACTATAACAAAAATATGATTTTCCTTTTTTTCTTCGACATACTTCTGCATCATCCCTTTTCAGAGCTAATCCCAGTATTTTTCAGATGACTAATTTTATTGCTTTCCTACTGACAAGGGGAAAAGAGGTATCTTTCTTCAGTGCTCCTCAAAAGGAACAGAAAAACAAGACTATTGTAAGTACCGAAAGGAGACTCCTCCATATTTCCATTTTATTACTATTCAAAAGGACATCTGATGGGGTGGGAGTACTGATTTTAGTCAGACTATCCTTTTATGTCTTGTTTCTGAGGCACCTCTCATTCACTGAGAAAATGTTCCCAGACTCTTATAAGGCTACTCCTCAACCCAGAAAATGAAAGAAACCTATTAGGAAACATGGCTTTTTCAGGAGTCCGTATATTTACTGTCCATATCTTCTAGAGCCCACCCACCTTTCTTCCTTGGGATGCTCTTTCCTACCCTGGTGACTACTGACGCAACTTTCCTTAAAATCTATGCTCCCTCTCAGTTCTTGCATGTTTTGATCATCACTGAAATCAGATAGAGCATACAAGGTGTTGAGTGTATCATCAGCTCTGATTTTATACTCTAGTTCATGGTCATACCCAGGAGATGTTATAACTCAGGCTTTCCACAAGTGCTTGTGGAAGAACAGCATGGGTTACATTTGCATTGTGGTTTGAAAATTTCTTTCGCTATGACAACAACTCGACCACTATTTTCTATTTTGCTGTAAGTTAGAGCTGTGAACAACAGTGGAGAGGTCCAACCACCCCCTGCTCTCCAAGCAATTCCTCATGAACTCGGCATGCTGGGGAACAATGCCGTTCTGCTCTTGGATGTTATTGTGTCTGTGGGAGACTATTTCTCAACCTGTGCTCTAGAGACCACTCGTGGTCTGAAAGACTGCAGAGAACGGCTCGCGAGATCACTCTAAAACAAAGCCACCCTTCCCACTATCTCCCCCATCCCAAAAGTGCCCAAACACACACACGTGTGGTCACAAATCTGAAAGGGCGACCTCATTTTTAGTGGATTATTCTTGAAGACATCTGCATTAAGACTGCTCCAGCATCCTGCAGCCTAGTCCATTGAAAAGTTTGGGGACCTTTGGGTTAAAAAGCATGGATAAACACTGCTTTGGAGAATTGTGTCCACTGTTCTGTTTATTTGGGAAGACACAAAATATCTGCCTCATGCATTGTCTGGATTCTTTAGAGTCAGTGACAGATCGCTGCATCAGGTTTCCATCTTCCACCAGGTGCTCAATGCTCATGAATGAAGCATGCTATATGCAATGGTGCTAAGTAATGAAAACCAGCAGTTTTATGTTATTTTACTCCACTCCTTTTGTCTCCTGGACACCACCTCGGATGCTGCCGAAGCCCTTACTACCACTGTTGCGGTAGGCTGGGTTGGCTTTTCCAGTATAAACATTGCTCCTGGAATATCTCAGCTGCTGCATCGCCTCGGCTCAATCGCAAGCCTTTTCCCTTCCCCACGGCTCCGCTACACAGCGAGGAGGCGCTTACTGCTATGCACAGAAGTTCAGGCTGCAGCTTTATAGCCGCAGGAAGCCAAGACTGAATGTTACAGCTACGTCAGCTTGTGGAGCATAAGACAGGGAGAGACCTCCGAATCAGAGGCTCCTGTGCTATTGCAGACAATGAGATCATAGGGTTTGAAGGCTCCTTCTTCAGACTCACTATGTTTCTCACTCCTGCTGTTTCTACTGTAAAGCTTGTTGGAGCCCTGTTCCAGAGCTTGCTTCTACCAGAGCTTGCTGGAAACTTTGTAATTCCAGACACATTTTGATGGGTTATGTAAGCCTATTTATTCCTGTGTTCATGCTGCCCTTTATTTTAGTGAACCATCTGAACTGCACTCACACCCAGGCGCCCTACCCAGATGCCGCTGAACACCCGACAAACTCTGTGTATGAAGTTGACCCAAAAAGATTCAGCATGAGACCCTAAGCAGAAGAGGCAAAACACAAACGTGTGCAGAGGAGTCAAACTACTGTCCTGACTGCTGACAGCTCTGGTGCCTCTTCCATCACAGCGAACATAGAAATACCCTGATGTCCTTAAGAGGCAAATGGAGGGAGTGGGGAAGAGTCAACAGGAGCGGTTGCTCCAGAGAGGAAGAGGTCAGGTTTTATGGCTATGCCACCTTCACCTGGATTAGATTCTGTGAAAAAAGGGTACCAAAGAATTGCCATATCCATGTGCACACAGACATTCAGAACTGTCTCTTACCTGTGCTGGGGGGCGGTCTGTTGTAAGTGCAGGCCCAAGGCAAGGGTCTGAATGCTTCCCAGGAAACCCCCAGCCCACCCCAGCAGTGTGGTGGTTAGTTCTTAAGCAGCCGAAGGAAAGCACAGGGACTCTGGTGTCTGCTGTGGCTTCTGTAATCTGTGATTACCCACATTTGCTGAAATAAGCATTAGGAGCGTTCCTGTCATCTTTTAGCACAACTGTATTCTTGTAGGTTGATGCTGAGATCATCTTAACCGGTGCTTTGTTGCCGCGTGTGTTGCACATTTTACCCTGTTTCATACAGCCCTAGCTGCAGCCTAGCTCTGCCTGTGGCTCTGTGTGTTTAAAGCCACCATTTAGCATAACAAACCAAATTAACGTAGGCTTGAGTTTTGGCTAGCCCCACATGATACATTTTTAAGCTATGATTTTGTTTTGGCCAACGGTGACACATTTAAAGCTGTGATTTTATTTTGCATTTATTATGCATGGCAAATGAGTGTTTTTTCCAATTCTAATGGTATTTACTGGTTGTTGCACAACTTCAACCTCAAAGAAAGAAACAAAAAGAAGTTGCACTCTGAGCACTGAGTGTCACAGCATGTTGCATGCTAATGAACACGTGATGGGGCTGGTATCAGTAAGACATCAATCTATGCCTCACAAGTATCCCGTTAATCAGACATATCCACAAACACTTTTTCCTCCAAATAGCACTATTTCAAGAAGACAAATGTCCTGGTCTCGGGCACAGCTGGCAGCACTGCTTCATTCTCTGCTCTAAGATTCCACTTTGAGCTGATCATAAAACTCTGCCAAATTTCTACCATCTGAGCTGAAATCTTTCATATGAAGTGTTTACCTCAGAGTGCCACTGATGGTTATTTATAATCAGGCGATTTACTAATATGGTTTTAATTCTTCAGAGAGAAAGGTAGTGAAAACCTTTTATTTCTTAGCAAAACAACAGCACTGAATTTCTTTTCTTTTTAATGTAGGAGGAAAGAAGCATCTTGTCCTCAGGGCCAGATGAAATGCCACCACAGCCTCCTCCGGACTGCAGCAGCGGGTCACGGCTGAGCAGAAGTCCTCATCGCTCGGTAGCCCAGATCTGCCAGTTCCTGAAGATGTAGCTAGTGGTCTCCAGTTCAGACTGGGGAAAGGTTTCAACTCAGACTTTTAAACTTCACATTAATATTTTGACCACTAAGAGGTACCCTGGAGCAGTGCCTGCCCTGGACTTGCTTAGCCTGCAAGAATACAGTTGTTTTGCAAAGCACCGCACTTTCGGAAGCCGTGGCCACCTCCCAGGGCTCCGGGGCACCCTCCCAGTGCAGCTGGTGGAGGGGGTTATGAGGATAGTCCCTAATCTGCTTGGAGCAGTGACAGTGAGGCTAGTGGAGGTCTCCCTTCATCGACAGCACAGGCAACATGAGGACGCTCAGTGGGCGCTGTGTGACGGCATTGGCTTCGCTCTGGGCAGCTGGCAGAGCAGTGGGGGGTGGTGGCAAGCATCTGGGGGAAATGCCATTTTTTACTCAGCGCAGCCTTTGCAAAATGAGAGTTTGTCTGCGCTGTAAGAGTCTAGGTAAAGTGCCTGGGAAGTACATGCCCAGGATACTTCTGGATTTCATGAGTACCTGTTTAATCCCACATAAGTGGGGTTCATGAAAGACTCAGCTCAGTTAAGCACTTGCAGCACCAGACCCTGAATCAAGGAGGAGGGGGCTGACGCTTAGATCCCTCCTTGGCAAAATTGCCAAAGACTTCTCTCTCTCTCCTTTTCCTTCCATTTTGAGGGTGCTCTTTTGAGTTCTGAGATGGAGGCTTTGCAGGCCACAGCTGGAGAGCAATGGAGGGCAATAAACAGGAAAGTAAGAGTCTATTTATCTCTGGCACAGCCTTCCTTTTTCTAGTCTGGATGGAAAAGAAGACGAAAGTCCACGGAGCACTTGAGCGAACAACAAATGGCATAAGAACAAATGCAACAAAAGCGAACGCCAAGGTTGTCATCCCCCGTCAGCGGTTTGGATGGGTTTCCTCCTCGGAGAAGCGCTGGGGAGGCTCGAGGCGGGACCTCGTGCAGGAAGCAGGTGGTTTGCTTTACCAAGAGCCACGCGTAATGGTCAGGGAGCTGCGCCGCGCGCCGAGCCAAGCAACAGCAGATGGGCTGCAGTTTGCTCTGCTCAAGGATATTTTTCATGTTATGTGTGGAAAAGAGCAGTAACCCTTGTTTGTTATATGAGGCCTTGTAGGACTTTGTTTGGAAAAAAGCCATTTTTGAGATTAAAAAAAAGCCATTAAACATGTGAGTCACTGTAATCACATTCAAAGTGCTCCAGCACGGCCTTTTATTTGCAAAGATTGCACTATTAAAAGCAGCCTTTCTTTTTTTTTTTTTTTTTTTTAAATGAAGAATTCCACCACAAATTACCTCAGGCTAATTGAGGTGACATTACTGAGCTGTTCAGTTGAAATTACTAAAAAATCCCCAGCCTGGACACCTGAAAGCACCAGACTCAAACTATTCACGACACAAGCATACCAGCAGAACATCTGCGCCTGCTCTGTGGTGCAACGCGGGACCTTGGGCTGTAGATGTACCACCGTGTTCTCTCCAACACAAAGGTATTTCAAACCCTAGATCCCCAAAAGGGCTGGGGGAGACTTGTCCCCTGTGCAGAGACAAGAAGCAGGACCAGCAGCACAGGGTCCACCCAGAAGCAGGACCCAGTGAGGGGCTGTGGACACCTCAGGGTGGGGACATCCACAGCCTGAGCAAATTGTTGGTCACCTGAATGAACCAAAGGGGCTAGGGCTGGCACACGCATCCTGCCGCTTTTGGGGTTCGGATGACCCATTCAGCGTTATCAGGTGCTCACATCCACTCAGAGGGGAGATGCACGAGCTGCTGCTTTCAAAACACATCCTTGCCATGAGGCTGTGGGCGGCAAGCGGCAGAGTGAGCAGAAGCCTTTACGTCGTCTCTGACAAATACCTGTGTCTTTCCTCTCCTGTGCACCATAACCATCCTTGAGGAGAAACCAATTGACCTGGGCAGGGTCTCCTCACATCCAGGCACTCCTCCCAAAGCCTGTTTACTTCCTGCACCTTAAACGGATGCTGAATGAGTCACCCTCCTCTCAAACCTGGGCTGAGCTCCCAAGACGCGTGGGTGCTGGAGGAAGGGCAGCTCAGTGAGGTTGCTTGCCACCACTGCCAGGCGTCACCACGTCTGTGCCAGCCCCTGGGCCAGAGGGTTTCAGGGTGTCCTGCTGTGCTGGACCTCCTGGGGACCTCGAACCAGGGGTACCTACTCTTTGGACCGTCACAAAGTCAGAAATGATCCAGAAGTCAAATCACTGAAAATAACCAAGGCTGCTGCATCTCTAAGCCACCATTAAATTAGTGTCAAACCAGAAAGCGTGGGCAACTTCGGGGAGAGGTGGAAACTGAGACGGGCGCGTGGCTGCAGCTTCGGGAAGAGGGGAGGCCAGGCACCTGATAACAGCGCACTGGGTCTGGCCCAGTTCTGTGCTGCTTCTTCAGCGCTGTTAGGATTTGATTTTTACTCTGTATTTGGCCAACTGCAGACTCTGGAAAAATGGAGAGAGAACAGAAATCAACCACGGAAAACAATTTGAAGGTTGACAGAAATGTCTGATGGTGAGAGACTTAAAAGGTCCGTCTGTTTGGCTTAGTGAAAAGCCCAAGTCATCTTACTGTATTTTACTAGAGGGACTTACCGAGTGCTTTAAATCACTGGCAAAAGACAAATAGCTGCAAGCTAAATCCAGACAAGTTAAAATAGACATAAGGCAAAGTTCAAAAGCAAACAATGACTCATTGCTAGTACAAATTACTAATGGCATTGGTGGATCCTCTCCTTTGCTTAGTAGGAGAGGACGGGGTGCCTTCTTCTGTAGATGGGCCAAAGGGTTCACACAGAAGTGCTTGGAGGAGATTGTCTGACCGGAGCTGTGCAGGAGGCCAGGCCAGATGACATCGAGCTGCCTTCTCATATCAGCAACCTGCCATTACTCACACCGCTGCATCGGATCTTGCAGCACATCCGCGCACCCAGCATCCTGTCAGTATCGTCAGGACGTGCCTGTTAGTTAACTGCTAAATATTGTCTGGAAAAAATAAACACATGGGTAACTGCGAAGCTTAGTAATAGTAAATCATATTCCTCAGATCCTTTCCCTTGTAAAACACAGAGCAGCTGTTCTTGGAAAACGGAATAGAAGCTCCAGTACTTTGTTGTTGTACTCCATTGCTGTACTACCTGCAGTAACCTTCAGTGACAGGTAACAACTGCCTGATTAGCAGTGTCTGTGCCATGCAGGCTTTCTCTCTTACTCTTGGCTGAGGGCATTAGAGAGCAATGGAGAGCATAAAGCTCTGGGCCTGGTACACATGCTATTGAAACCCAAGAAAAACACTTAAAATGTTTTCAAATTAGGAGGAAAGTCTTGATCTTGTGTTCATGCTGCTCTGGATTTATGCCCACCAGCTATCAAACAGAAGACAAATGACAGTGCTGTTCTTTCAGCCAGTTTAATGATTCTGGCAAATAGACCTGGATGCAGACTCCAAAGATTTCATCTAGGCAAAGCAATGCCTATTCCAAGAGTGGAAATCTCCAACTGGAGAGCTGGCAAGTGCATGTTTGTGCTGGAGGCTTAAATCAATCATTCCTATTTTTCCCAATGTGATCTAGAAAAGTACAGAAATTGGCTCCTTCATCAATGGCCACAGGCCACTTTTCATATTTAAGGTATTAGTGCCGTGAGCTCCAGTGATACATTAACTTCATGTGAAACAGTGTTAGAAACACCTGTTTAATTATCCTTTTAAAGTAGCTCTACTTTGAAAAGTGACAACAATTGCCATGTTGACACTGTCAACAAGGAGAGCACTATATATTAGCTGTCTCCTGGAGTCATTCCTCTGTGTCCATGCAAAACTGCCACCATCACACAGTTCTGATTCTGCTGCCGCTGCCACCCCCCTCATAGTTACCTTGTGAACTGACACAAATTCCTCTGGAACTAGGTGCCCAATCTGTTAGCAATCAAAATGCTACTGCGGATTTACATATTTAATGCACTTTCTCCCTCAAAGGCTTGGAAATACTTTAGGGGCCTAACTGCAAAACTGGGATTTAGATTAAAAAGGAAACCTGCTCGGCAGCCACGGAACTCTTTATTTAGGCTCTATATATTGGGTCTGGAAGTTCCTGAGGTGCCAATAATTCTGCTTCTGTGGATACCCAAAACTGCCCTTGCTTACTCAGGTAGGAATCACAAATTAAAGGGAACATAATCTACAAGTGTAGGTTTGCACAAATTTCTTGCGGGGCAGTAGTCTACAAACACTTCCCAGGTCAGGGAAAGCGCCCTGTATCTTCTGATCAGTGTGAGCCTGTGGTGTGTACCCACCACAGTCTAATTTCCACACAGGGAGGACCCGGCAAGAGCTCTGTGTGGGAGACAGTACATGCCAAAGAGGCATCAATAGGATGCTCATGGCATCCCATTCAGCATGTTTCAAGCATATGAATATGTGGAGCCCAAGTGACCAGATCAGCTGCATGTGCCCTGCGCAGATTTAACACACAAGACAACAAGGATCCTTTCTAAATGATTGCTTCATATGTAGTGATGTGTTTGCCAGTGCTGCCTCCTTGTGTGTTAAAACTCAGTGGTTACTTCAGCCAGGGTGCTTGGAAGGTGCCTCTATACATCTATACATCTATACAACATCCCAGCTTCAAAGGTTGAAACATCTCCCATATTCCAAGGGAATGTCTTATTTTGTCTCTGCATGTCTAAGGCAGAGAATAGCCATCATTCACTCCTAAACCTGTTAAAAAACAAACAAACAAACAAACAAACCACACACACACACAAAAACCAAACCACAAACACCACCCACAAAACCCCACAAACAAACACCAAAACCCAAACTAAACCCACCTACGCAAATGTATGGAATCACTATTTACTAATGTCCCTGTGTTTATTCCAGAAACCAGAAACATAGCAAACACAGGATTTCTCAGACTCCTGAGAATGCAGAGCACTACATTTTCTCTCTTTTTTTTCTACTCAATTGGCCTCAGGTTGTAAATCTTCCAGTTTGGCCCTCCAATAATAATTATGGTAGTTCGCCTCTATCTCCTTTGCCAGCACAGTCCAGCTGACTTCTACAAAAGGAGTAAACAAACAAATTTAAACAAGAAAAAGGCTAAGCTTCAGAGAACTTATCATGCCTAATCACCTGCAAGCCGGTGTTATTAGGGGCAAAATTTTTCTCTGCAGGCAACAAATGATCCCACATAAAGCGGATTGGAAGGAGAGATTGCAAGGTAAGACCATTTTGAGTTGAGGAGACTTTTGGTCTCAGTCCATCCTTCAAACAGTCATTGGAGGGGAAAAAAACAAAACAAATCAGTCCTTACAACAAGTTGTATAGTCAGACATGTGTCCAGGCTGCTGGCTGACCTTAGGACACACTTTGTGCCATGAGCTGCCTATCTCAGCCACGCAACCCTCACTATACACCTATGCACCAGCTGTAGGGAACCACACCTTCAAAGCACAGCAGCTGAAGTTCCTGCAACGCCCAACCTCCCTCCTTTGGTTTTAGGTGACCAGTGCCCTTACACACAAAACATGAGGCCACCAAAAGCTGGGCTGTAGTGAGGAGCAATGAGCCTACCAGGTGAACGCAGGGCTCCTACCATGGGCAGAAATACAAAGCCAATCCAAAATTAATTTCTTTTTTTACCAGATGAAACCATTTGGTAGATGCATCTTGATATTTTATGTCAAAGCTTAAACAGCCTCGCTCTACTCCAGAGCTCCCATTTCCAGGCCCATGGCCAGTTAATACTTCATCTCTCACCACAGCATGACCAGCAGTGGAACAAGCACTAAATGAGTCCTGCTGGTTCTAGTCTGTCCAAAAACCCAGGCTGGAGCCTGGGGGACCACATCAGCCACCACCTGCCCACCACGACTTCCCGTGGTTTGATTTCCTCAGATCTCGCAGAGGATCTGTTCAAGAAAGTTCAGCCTGCAGGTGCAAGTTTTGCAGCTTATGTCTGGCCCACATTTTTGGTGTTGGGAAAAACACTGCAAGAAAATAACTCATTATTAAACAGAAGTGCTCCAGAGACTTTTTTGTATTCCAGTGAAAAGGCTTTTCTTTTAGCAGTCTGTGGTGTTAGCAACCTAAATATCACAAGCAGAATCTGAAAAGGATGTTGATTAGAAACTGATATTTGAAACAAATCATGTCCCTTTCTTGGCAGAGCAGTAAGGAATTCTCATCACTGAGTTTTTCCAATCTTGTTATACATTAATTAGTTGGAACATGCTCACATCTCAAAGATTATGTCAAATCACAAGTTTTAATTGTACATATTTCCCAACTGTGTTTTGCTCCATAAATTAATTTCAATTACATTCAAGTTTTCCGTAAACATTTTAACCCTTATAATTTTTTTATAAACCCATAGGAAGAAAGGAAGTATTGTTCAAGAAGAAATACAGTAGTTTAAAATAAATAATAAATTTTGCCACAGATTTTTACATTCGATTTCTGGCTTTAAAGAGAAAATCCTGTACCTGATAACCCTTATTATCTCCTCCAGCCCTCCTAAAGCATGCAAAAAAGTTTTGAAAAATGCCCAAGGCCACTCATTTAAAGCAGAAACAAAAGCAAATCCTTTCACCCATTTGTTTCCCAGGTCAAAGAATGAAAAACTGTAGGCCTCCAGTTCCCATCTTTAGCACACACTCTCACCTGAAAATTAGAAAGTGGCTGGAATTTGACTTGCAAAAGAAAGAGAGGCATGCCCTTATTTCCTGGAGAAAGCATACAAAAAGAATTTGCTTTTCTATTTTGTTATTTTAAGCTTTAGAAACTTGAACTCAAGCTGCAAGAGGGGAAAGGAAGGCCATGACCAGGCAGCTGGTACAAGTAAGGTGCAGACACAGAGTCTTGTCTTGTGCCATCTGGAAAAGATCCACATTGGAAAACAACTTCCCAACCCCCATCCCCGGCTCCTGGACATGGCTGCACGGGAAAAACTGCAGCTCTGTGTGCGCTTTGTGGGGTTTGAAACAAAACTGTCTTAGGGATCTTCAGTTGTACATATTTTAAAATGAAATAAACAATTATTTGGGGAAAAAGGAGAGACTTCATTTCCTCATATGTCGCTGAAAGAACATACACATGCCTATGGCTTCTATCCGTTACTGCAGACAAATTCAAACCTAAAAAGAGTATCTTGTCCAAGATGCGAACACTTTTCAAGAGCAGTTTCTCTTGTTTCTGCAGAGGAGGTGTTTGATCCCCACTGTGGCTGCTCAGGTAGATCGGTACTACCAGGCAGGGGTAAACAGACCCAGGATGAATGCCCAGAAGAAGCTTTCTTGCTGGGAGGCTGGGACTGAGGGACACGGAGATCCCTCAGACCTGAACACAGAGCCTGTGTTGCCATGGATCCTATCACTGCTGGCTCTTCACATCAATGTAGAGACTACCATTGAATGAAGGAAAAATTGTACTGTGACTGTGATTCTGGTTTTCACAGCCTTTCCTCATCCAGGATTCCCAGTGGTTTAGGAAGGAGGCAGGAGCTGCCCTACATTTTTTAGGAGGGTTTTTCCAAGACACATCAAGGGAGGGAGCCTGGCTGTCTGTTCCCTCTGGAGGACGTTGCACTTTCTTCTCTAAAACCTTGTTTTCCCAAAAGCAGAGGCTGAACCTCAGGACAGACTATACTAACAGACAGTACTGGACTGCCCAGTGCAGTCCAGCCCAGTGCACAGGACTCTCCTGGGCGGATGTAAAATGTCAAGCCTTGGCTAGGCACCTCAATGTGTGCGTGAGTGCATGTGCCCGTGTTTATGGCACATGGTCTCTTCCTTCCCCCTCCTCACACACCTGTTTATTACCTTGGAAGATAAGACAATTAATCTGATGGCAGAAGATAATCAGGATTTTCCCTCTACACATAATATAAACTACCCTGTGTGTACTTGTTTGTGTATAGTGTAGGTGTGCCTACAGTTGACTCCTGAACCGGAAGGATCAGATAGTCAGAGGTATTATACATATATAGCACACTACTTTGAAGGCACTTACAAAAATTCTCCTTGTTTCCCACCTTTCTCTTTAAGCATCTACACAGATCTTAGGGGTTTCAAAGGGGAATTTTTATAATCCTGTTCTGTGCTTATTTGCATTTAAAGACAATTAATACTCTAAAAATATCCTCAAGAGTCATTGATACTAGGAGAATGTTCCATTTCATTAGCGGTTATTTAGTTTTTCTTAAGGCTTCCTTTATCTTCAGAACACATTTGGGACAGCCATGGGATAAATTAAGTAGGATTAAATAACACTATGACTCATCAACATGCAGGAGTTCAGCATACACTTGAACATGTCCAACAAAAAGGTGCTGCTGATCCTTGTTCCAGTGGCGTTCCTCCTGTTAATTGGGATGTAAGGTACTTGCTTCTTTCAGCTTTGACTTTTCACCGGGTCGTCTTCATTATTCAAAGTGCCATAGCATGAACTGTGAGAATCTGGTTGTATTTTGTCTGTCAATTTTTGTCCTAAGGATGTGGGGTGAGAGAAGGGAAAAACAACTCTGTGAAGAATTTTAATAAAACAAATCCCCCATCAATCCATCATTTAAACATTCTTTGCTCCAGTAATCATTGTTTTCATTTGTCTAGTTGTAACAATAGCTTGGAAAAACTCTGAAAAATTCTTTGAAAAATCTGTTGGGAACAGGAAAAGAAATTAGGGGAACAGTATATTTATTAAATATGACTAGAGCACATTTGTGACTCAACTCTCCTAGGTCATCCCATTACTGATATCTCATTTTTAAACAGAGAGGCAGAAAAAAGGCCCTACTCACCAGGAATATGTCCACAGTCAATAAAATGAATTTGCAAACGCTCCTCTTTTTTATTTCTTGCAATTACAAATACACCAAGGAAAGATAGGAGACACCTGCAAAATAACAGTGGCGTAGTATCATTCGAAACAGTTCATTGCATCTGAGATGAGAATTTCTTTCCTTGTTTCTTTTTCAAGGACTTCCAAAACCAAGCTGCTCAGTTTGTAAAGAAACTTTTATTCCTGGCAGCTCTGTAAATTCATCCTTGAGCTCCCTTTTGGTCTAGTTTTTGCCTCCTGAATCTTTATTATCAGTTCCAAAGGCTCTGCTGGCAAAATTACACTTTCAACAATATATTTCTAATCAAATGCCTGTGAGTGTGAGACCACAGCGTTTGAATCCCTGAGCAAATCTTCCCAGAGGCTCTAAGCTAGCGCTCTAGCATTTGCAATTTCATTAACAACTCAGCCTAGCTGCAGACAATCCACAGCTCTGTTGTTTTTCTCGTTTGACTGTGTGTCTCAGGGGCAAGCTCTAAGCCAGGAGCAATGAGAAACTGCTCTGCCTGGATAAATCTTCTGTCCGCTCTGTGTTGGACACGCAACCACTAATTCCTGCCTGCCAAATACATGGGTTGAATTTGCTCATCTCCGTTTTCTGTCACTTTTCCTGCAGTCATACAAGGGCTGTGTGCACCTACTCCAACTGCAGCAGAAAAAGACATCTGTAGCTATCAGCCCCATTTCTTTGGCAGCACTGTGGCCAGACATCTCCAGCAGTTCTGGGAGATGCTTTTAACCGTCTCACACCCATTATCAGGTACCTGCCACCTGTCCACAGAGTTGTTATGGTGCTGAAAGCCAATAGGTTTCTGCTCTCACCTAGGCCCTTCTTCAAACATTGACTGCTAACAGCTTCTTAGCATGTTCTGAACTTTTCCACAGGCATGCTGTTTTCTTCCTTGGCAGAGGAAGATGGAGGAGAGATACCATAGTTCTGCCTTGTAGGTAAGCAACTCATATGATCGTCCATGCCTCGTGGTGGCAAAGACCAGCCGGACAGGCAAGTGGAAGGTAACATGGGAGGAGATTTCTCGCAGTTGTAAAAGAAACCCCCGTTACATGATCTCTGGTGGAGAGCAGTGATTTCTCCTTCCTCCTGGAGGAACACATGCTGCTGGTTTTTCATTCCATCATGAGATTAGTAGTTCATAAGTGTCTCACATTTTTACATATTTGGATTCAAAACCAGGCCTCCAAACTCCCAAAGCACAGACATCAATCTTTCCTTTAATGTTTTTTTATCCTACTATAATGGCTATTCCATAATACTTTAATAACAAGACAGGTTTCTCCTTACTGAGAAAAGAAGGGATTCCGCAAGGCAATACTGTTTCAGTACAAGGGTTAGTGCAGATTTTAGGCCGATACACTTACCCGAACAGAAACATGAACACGTTCAGCAAAGCTGCACTTTGGAATTCTCGATAAAATACGATCCCTGGAATGTGACAGAAACAAGAATTGCAGATCTTGACTGGCTTCCAAGCGATATGAATTACAGCTGGGAGGGTCAGGAGCAGTGTCATGCTCAAATGGAGTAAAAAAGATCCCAAGTAAGGTATTAAAACACATAGTGATGGGTTCCCTCTATGCCCATATGCCGTTATCTAGGCTTTCTCGAAGTACTGCGTAGGACTGGAGAAGATTTAGTCTATCAGGTTGGAGCATGTGCTGTGTTAGTAACTGCACAGATGCAGGTATTTTTTGCATTGTCAGCAACAGTTTTTATGCAGGTCAAACTCAAGGTCTTATTCGCAAGCAGACTCATACCAATATAGCTAACAGGTTCTTCATGGATTTAGTTAAGCCACCCCAGTGGACCATGTGGACATCTTAACTCCAATTGGGAACACGTTTTTGATAACTAGCTGTGTCCCTGTTGTTTACACCAAGTTAAGGGCTTCAGCAGCCAAGTTTGCCAAATCTTTCTGGCTGAAGGGATCACTAGCTCCTTCTGCTCTCTTCCAGGAATTAGCACCTCTGCAACAGAGGTGACAGAACCAGATGTGTATCTGGATCTCAGCTGCCCCAATTCACAGCCAAGTATATTAGCTTTAAACCACCGATGAGCACAGTTTTGCTCAGAAACACCAGAGTGTGAACCAGCCCAGCTGATCTGTGACCGTATCTTCAAAGGTTGTAGCACGGGGTGGGGGAATCACGAGATGAGGTATCTTCCATGAGCACCCCAGCAAGTTTCAACAGAGCTTGTTCATCTAGGCCCTACATTGGTTTAATTAACCTGGTGCAAATGCATGTGTATCCATTCTCAAAGCTATTAAGCCATTCCTGAATAGGTACTTGATCTTTTAAGGAGGCACAAGGCCAAATTCCCCATATGGTCACAAGAACGCAACCCTCTTTTGGCACAAGTCTCCGCTCAGTCACTAAGTGTAGGTCTCTTCTAACGCAGGTGCTGAGGCAATCTGTGCATGAAGCTAACTCCCCTTCTCATTAATGGCAGCTCTGCATGAGAAACTCCTGCACAGCAATGACAGGAAAGCCCCCGGCGTGTGTTAAAATGAGTCATAAATGTTCTAACAACATGATCATTTTGGCTCATTGCTGATACAGCATCTTAGTTGTCCTCCCTGCTCATGTTCTTACGCCGTGCACCATTTCCAAGATTTGCAGTCCCTCTTTAACAACGCAGAGTTCAAAGTTCTCACCCAGAATAAAATGTTAAATGCTTAAAAGGTCTTTGGAGTCATTTTATTTCCTTTACTTAGCTTAGAATTCCACCTTCTGAAACTGAATATACACTAACTACTATGAAACACAGCTGGTTGTTATTTGAGTAGTTTGCCAGGCTGTTAAAATTACTCTACCAGTTCGGATATGGAGAGGATGGTGTGCACATGGTAAATGCATTTACTGGATGTCAAGATGAGAGGCTGAGATAAATGCAGGTACTTCCAGTAAGCCAGAAAGGCACAGTAAACTGTACATATAAAGTCTGGAAATGCCAGTATCTGATTATTTTTATTTTGCTTCAAAAACTGTGAACTTATTAATTTTTCAGAACTTAAACACCCGTCACTTAGGGAAAACATCTTTTTGTGAAGACAAACACGAGCGGTCTCTGCTGCTGTTCCCAGGCAGTAATTCTTGAAAACCTGAGGTTTAGAAAATAATTCTGTAAAGACAGAAGGCCAGAAACAAACCTGAAAGGATGGCACTGGTGGTGAAGAACACAAAATTAATGGGCACAACTGCCGTTGCTTCATAGAGATGCATTGCTTGATTCAAGAACCTGGAAGACAAGAGTTATTGCACCTTTTGCCTGCAGGAGTTTCATTGCGTTTTAAATCAGGTTAAGCCCCTTTATGTCAGTTTAACAGTAAGTGTGACAGTCTCTTATCACAACAGCAAGCAGCCCTGGGCAGATGCCTACGTGTATTAAATTTGCCTTCTGATTTTGACTCTGCAGTGTCAAACAAATAGGTGAAAGCCAGAAGGTTGGCATGGATTTTTCTGGCCATAGGCTGTCATTGGAGAGACCTTTGAAGCACTGTTGGAAAAATTTTGACCGCCACAGGTAAGGGAGGAATGCTGGGGTATTACTGCTTATGGTCTGCATCGGTTCTTGGAAGCAGTGCTGCCTGCGAGCAGCCAGGGACAAGCTGCTCTAATTTAAACAGGTTGTGTAAGGGTATATTTCCAGCATGGACATGAACACGCGAGTCCTCGTAGGAACTGTTTCACTCTGCTGAAGTCCACATTGCTGCTACTGCTCAATCCAACTTGGCTAAAACACATATTTGTATGTTTATCCATGCAATCATACCCCAGACACACTCTGTCCTGCCGGGAAAGTTCACGAAGGTGGCTCCAAGCCTGTGGCCCTTGGGTTGGAAACTCTGCTTTGCTCCTCGGAAAGGCAACACAAACCCTCACCAGATTCATGAGCTAGAGCGTGCAGGACCACAGGAGTGTACATTGCACACAAACCTGCAGGACCGAGACACTGAGGCAGCCCGCACAGTCTGCATCAGTGGATGGAAAAGGCAAAGCAATTAACCCACTTCTGCAGAGACCAGAGCTATCAACATGTACCCATCAGGTGATTAATCATGAGTGTGAACTCTCAGATGCACCGGCAGATACTCTGTTATGTGAATGGTGCATTTCAGACCAAAAGAGAAAAATCAGGAGGCTGCAGAGTGTATTCAAAACCTATAAAAAGAACCACACTTAAATGTTTCACTGGTACAATATATGTGCACCATAAAAATCCAAGCTTGGATCTGTTTTAGCCATTACAGTAATTGCATGGTTATTTTAGCAACTGTTGAACAGTCTCCATGGTGCTTTAAAAATAAAGAAATCCTACATATCCACAGGATAGTCAGGATTTTGAAGTCATTGAAAACACCTCATTATTTTCTCCCATTTGCAACAAATTTGGTCACAGGGACTAAAACAGTGACACCAAAGGCCAACATCATATCCAGGAGGATGTTGCAGCACAGGCTGTTCGGAGTTAACGCACGCCAGTCAAATAATATAAGAGAGGAAACAAATAAAATGAAAAATTTAGACTGACAGCACTGTCTCTGTTAGAAAATGTGTCCAACAGAGAAGACATAAAAAGACACTGAGCCCAGGGAATGAAACGGGCACGATTAATTTCTGTTTTAATTTTGACATGGCAAACGAAAGAAAGAAAAATCTGGCAAGAAGGAGAGGTTAGTTCAGCAGCTTCCTATTTACCAAGCTTTTATTTCCTATTTTAAATGCCCTGAGCTGTTTTCCCAGTGAAGACAAGCTGGATGTAAATCACTCTAATCTGTTACAGGGGAGTTCCTGAGTCAGCCATGGAGAGTCACTGCATAATAACGCATGGACTTTCTGATTCCACATGGGAATGGTATGTTCTGCCATGAGAAAGCAGGGTTGGCTCCTTTACTGGAAAATAATCATGCAAGTAAACACTCAGACTCGCACTGGAGCAGTCTAGATGAGATTACTGAACGATCCTATCAGCACCTGAAGCAGAGGGACCAGCATAAAGGGAATAGCGCTCTGTTCAGCTGCAAGTCATATTTTACCCTGCTGCCACCCCCAGCAATCTGTGAAGGCAGCATAAAACAATCACTTAACAGGCCAGAGGCCAGCAGGGAAAACTGCTGTCCCCTGCACACTGAAAGTTAACTGTTTCCTAAAAAGGTACAGACATACAGGGTAGCAAAGCGCAACATGCAGGTTTCGCAGAGGGAGAAAGCTGGGGTAAACTCTCTTCTGCGGTCTGACGAGGGACATAAGCTAGGGATAAGAGATGTGTAATGAGGGTAAATGTGGCCATTTGATTATTTAGCAATGAAGGTTTCTAAAAGTAACAAAAAAAATTTAAATAAACATAAATTTCATCTAATGAGTTCAAAACCTATGCCAAAACTGGAACTGAGTTTGGGAGGACCTTGTATAAGGTGATAATGAGAGGAGGTAGCATCTGTGTAATTAATCAATTATAAACAGAAATAAAGCCTAAATAAACAATATAATCAGCCTCAGGCAATTCATGCATCTGTCAAGGCTCTGCCAGGAATTTGTTGCGTTTAAGTGTAACTTGTATCTGGAGTCAATACTGGAGCCAAAAAAACTGTTAGATAAATGAGTATGAAGGTTAGGAGATAAGTAGAATCTCACTTACTTGACTTGGAAAGCACAAGAAGTTGCCATTAATACAATCATGATATAGAAAACCGGGTAAGTTAGCTGCATTTTCCCCTTTGCAGAGAGTGTTATCATGCTGGCCACGGCCTTCACAGCAATGACAGTCAGCGATGCTGAATGGGAAAGAGAGAGATTAGGAGGGCAGGATTCACAGCAGTGACCTCAGAGCATCAGTGAGGGAGGACAAGGTGCCAGGTCAATGCCACAGAGCCCATCACCTAAAGAGACACCGAGGTAGGGTTTGGGCACCTAAAACCGAGTGTGTGATTTTTACATATGCTCGCTAAGCTGCTGCCTAAAGTCAGAGTGGCCTTAACGCCACATGTGCTCTGTGGTTTGTTTTGTGGTCGTTCTTGTAGCACTGAGCTCTGCAACCCTGCGTCTACCCAAGGCTTTCCCTTTTTCACGAGGGTAGCTGAGGTTAGAGGAAGATAAAAACTAGCAAGGTAGGAGTCTGTGTGTGTGAGAGGCTGAGCTCAGGTAGAGGAAAGAATTAGATTGATTTCCCACTGCTGGGCACGTGTCCTAAACACCGGACTACCAGTCAGAGGTGGTACAACAGCTTCCACATCTTCCAGACATACTTTATTTCGCTCCAGCTGCTAGTTTGGAGCCCATGTTGCGTTATTCAGGAGAGGTCTGAGAGGTTTCATTACCTGTTCAAAGGAGCTGGGACAACTAATAACAGCCTGCCTGTGACACCGGCAGCCTAAAATAACTCCTCACCCCCAGGTTTTCTCTGCTGTGAAAGGAGCTGACCAAAGCTGACTTCTGGGACAGCATCACAAAGCACCTAACTCTCCCCACAGGTTGTGTACAGAGAGCAGACAACCAGCACCAACACAGGGGTCTGCATTTCATTTCAGGGGACAGGCTCTTAAGACCATTTGCTGGATTTAGCCCAGAAAAAAATAGAGTATTTCAGTATTGTGCTTTCAATGCATTGTCACTGCATCACTGCATCACGACAAACAGATCTCAGGAAGCAGGCAATGATTCTGGTAGGTATCACCAGTTCAGAGAAGTTTTGCAATACACATCTTTTAGAAAGGGGTTGACAGTTCAGCTAAGAGTTGCTTTAGATTTCCTTTTGGAGTGCGCTCTTGGATTGCTGAAGCTAACCCAAGTGGGCTGTGATTACTGCAAATAAAATGTAACAAATTCAAAAAAACGCTAAAAATTATAAGAAGAGTCATGGTGCAGAGATGACCTTTGAAGAAAGGTAATTAATCGTCAAGAGCACCGTCCCCCAGCTGGGATCCAGTTCCAGTCTCTTCCAGAGCTGAGGAGTGTTGGATTTCGCTGATCTGATTCATCCTCCTGTAACTGCAAAATTCAGATTGGCAAGAGAAGCTGCACTGTGCAAAAAGTTCAGGCCAAGGGTTGGGAGAAAACGTGGGGGAAGAAGAACAAATTCAGGTCTGTGGTTTTGATTGAAAGCATTTTTCTTATAGCAAGTCCAAAAGTTCAGGGGAAGTTTAAGAGTTGTGTACATCTTGTGATGATCCTGTTCACCATCATGAAATTCACTGTTTTCATGGCAACCTTTCCACCTAGTACTTTACTTATTGTTCTGTAATGGAAATAGGTGGAGCAGTTTAACAAACACAGCAGTAAAATGAGCTGAGGAGGTCAAATCCTGGCCTGCAGTGGTGCTAACGGTATGATAAAAAGCCAAAAAATACACTCAAACCCCAACAGAAGCCTACATAAAAATTGAGATTTGCACTCTAACAGAGGGGAGTTATTATTTCGAAAGAACACTTACAAGTAAAAATTAGTAATTTGAATTGTCCAACTAAGGGTAAAGATTGCTGAAAATATGTTTCTGATGAAAGGGCAGTTTTCATCTCTTATAATTTTAACAAACCAGAAAAGAAAGCATGGGGGTTTTCTTTGGTTGGTTTGTTGGTTTGGGTTTTTTTGAAAAGTGGAATTATCCTTTTAGTTAAAGTAGCCCTGGAATAAGTTTCAAAACCTAGGAAATGTTTTTCCTATCTCTGTTAGAATGACCTCGCCCCAAGGCTAGTGTGACAAATGATGTCACTTCCCAGATGTTAGAGCAGGAAACTCAGAAATCCTACTTTAATCCGAAATATTTCCCCCCTATCTTATGATAACTCCCAGTATATACATGAGGTAAGATAATTCTCACCAAATGAACTTGCAGAGTTTTACTAAGCAAAACATTTGCAGATCTTACGATCACCTCTATTTTCTCCATAACGAGAGTAGCTCTCACCCCCAGTGAAGCACAAAGGCTGCCTTCCTTGTAAAGAAACCTTTCTGCATTTCATTTACATCTGTATAAACCCTCCACCAGGAATGTGTCTATGCAGATATGAGAAAAGGCAGAAATTCCTTTCCGTGAGATACCACTGAGAATTTTCTGCATGGAGACCCCCCCTCCCACAGCCAGGGCCCTCTGAGGGCAGTGCATGTGTCAGACAGCTGGGAGTAAACCTGCTGGGCCCTCTCGCAGCCCCCCATCACTTTGCTCAGCAGAAAGGTCGGAGACTGAGCAGAAGGCTCGAAGTGTAGCTTTGTGGGGACTGTCAGGCACCAGGATGGCTGCAGGAACCAGAGCCAGCCACAGTTCTGGGTTTGCTGCTCAAGGGAAATGTCACTATTTCAAAAGTTCCCATGAACTGGGACTTGTTTGTTTGTGTCTTTTTTAATAGAGCAGAAATAATGACACATTTTTCCTGAAGCTGCATATGCTTACCAAAACCTCAGCAGCCACCAGCAGCCACCAGCTGAAATTGTTATTTTTGGTTGATTGCAGCCTGCCCACCAAACTGCAGCTAGTGCCCGCTGGGGCATACGTTCTCAGCTCTGCTGCTGTTCAGCCGCTCCCCGCGTCCCTTGGGCGCTGGTGGCGTCAGGGCTGGCAGTCTCCACAGCAAATCAAGCATGCAGGGCCCAATGGCCCAGGTATCCCAGAGCCACGGGTTGACCTTGCTTGGGCTGTCATCATGGTGGGTCTGCCCAGAACGGCAGCAGTCAAGTGTAGAGGTCTATCTGGGGATCTCCAACTCTGTGACGAGGAGGCTGGACCCACTCACTGCTCGGGAGCACACAGAGCTTCACGCTCCTCATGGCAGGGTTGGAAACCATGGAGCAGCTCAGGCGACCTCTGCCAAAGCTCACAGACTCCATGCTAGGGGGGAGGGATGGACTCACACTTCTCTCCTCCAGACCAAGAGCAGTCAAACAGCTAGACCTAAGGCTTTTTGGGGTCTTCCATCTTTGCCTCATACAGGGAGCATGGAAATCCTGCAAGGCTTCTGCAGAGCTCCTAGGAAACTTAAATGGGAACACTGTCCTAAAAATGTTAATATGAAAGTCTAAGCTTTTCAGCTGGGTAAGAAACCTGTCAGGGATCTGAAGGAAGACAGTTAATGAATCTGTAAGGGTTTTTCACATTCAGTTAAATTCAAATTGTGTAACTAGCAAACTTTAGTGAAATTCTGTTTTATGAAAATAGCTTAATTAGAACTGTGCCTTATAAGTCGTTGGAGACTGACACATGCACCCGCTGAAGTCAGTGAAAATATAACCAGTGACTTCCATGGCACCATTCAGGCACCTTTTCACCTCAACTAAAGAAATGTGGTGTCCCATCAGGTCTTCATGAAGAAGTGACAAGACAAGGATGGGAGAAGACATGGGGTGGTGAGAAATTCTCAATATATGCCTGCGAGCAGCGGAGCTTTAGAGGTAGCCTTCTGACATTCTTCAAATCAGATTCAAGTTTATCTTTACTGGAAGCTGCCTGATAAAACAATCTGCCTGGTTTCCCTGGGTATTGATTGTGACAAGGTTAAGCAGAAGGCAAACTTCAGTGGCCCACTGTGTTCTTGCTGTGCTTCTGGAAAGGTGGCAAAGTACAAAGTGTTGCATATGCAAACAGGCATAGATAATTCAAATAAAAGTCCCCATACTGTCACAGCATATCACTGCATTTGCTTACAGAGCGCTTACAAGGTCTCAAGCTGCTCTGTTTCAAAGAACTGATTTTCACAGCTAGCCTGCTCTCCACAGTTTCAAACAGTCCACTTTCCCAGAATCTACAGCTAAAGGGTTGTTTAAAAAAAGCTTCAGAATACCATTACACACAGCTTATTAACTTCAGGAAGTCTGTAAAAATAAGTAGTCTCAGCAATAAGCATAGAATCTATGTTTCATAATCAGTTTTTCTCTTCAAAAAGAGACCACAATAAAAATAATGTGAAAAGTTTCAATGATTCTCCTTCAGCACACTGCTTTGAAATGGCTGTAATCTAAACTGGCTGGGGACACTGAGTGACAAGGAATTATCAAGTAACAGACAGAAACATTAAAGTGAATAGTATGTTCTTACCCAGTAGTGCTACCATCATTAACAAAACCACGATGTGCTTCACAGCCTTTCTTTTGTAAAAATAGAGGAGAATGCAGAATATTATAATGTCTAAGATCTGAAAATAAAAGGGAAGAAAGTTAGAGCTGTGAAACTATGTAATAAATGCTTCATTCAAAGTCTTTGAGATGTTAACTTTATTTTCAGGTGACAGTTCAAAGGAGAATTACTTTATTAAGCAGCTTCTGCTAAAAAGTAACCTTATTGCCAGTTGACTGAGCCATCAAACAACTGTTGTTATTTATCTTTCCTATTATAGCAAAAGTTAAACTTTGAGCATTCCTTATTTCCTTAGCTTTTCTTTTTGCACTTCTAGCTATAGTTTGTCACTGGTAGAGTTGAGAAGACTTTTTTAATGTGACAGCAAACATATCCATATTTATTACTAATGACTCTTACAGAAACTCTGTTCCCAATGGATTAAAGCACTTACCTGGAGGAACAGCAGTCTCTTCTTCCAGCTGTGGTATTCCTAATGTCACTCTTTCTGACATGCAAACTTATTTTTGCTAGCCTCTTTGTCCTTCTCCCGAGTCCCCCCAAACACTGTCTTTTTGTTCAAACTTTCTGCCATGCATCGTAAGGCAGAAACTGTTTATTTCATGTGGTAGTTCTCAAATCACAGGTACCTGTCAGGAGCTTACCTTGAAAAGCTCAATGACACACTAGCAGACCACACGGCAGGACCTCTGCTGTTGCTGAAACAGCTTTACCTGCACTGTGCATGGTCCAAACTTGATCCTTCAATAACATCCAACAGCTAAATAGCAGATAGGTAAATTTACTGACTTGCTTTTAGTGTGTCTCTTTGCAGATTCCCTTAGTAACTCTTGCCTTTTGCCATCTCAAAAGCGTGGGTATTCTCCCTCCTACCCCCATTGCCCAAATACCCCTCTATGCCTAAAGAAAACGTCAAGTGGAAGAGCCAAACAACTCTTCTGTAAAGCCCAGATGACTTAAGAAAACAGGGGTGATGGACCTCTGCACTGAGAGGTGCTCAGAAGCCTGGTAGCATTAGAGACAGCATGCAGAGAGAAGGAGGAGTTCATTTGTGCATGTGAAAGTAATCAAATGGGGGAAATAAGACAGAAAATGAGAATGTCATGACTAATGAATCTGGTTATTGTAATTTTTTACCAACAAAACAAGTCATAGGAAAACCTCACGTCTATCTCCTTGGTTTCATCACCAACATACTGTTTTATGGCTTATAATGCCACTCCATTCTTAAACCAACAGTTGCCATAAGGCAGCACTAGACTCGAAAAGACCGGGTTGTTGCGCTGCTGAATTGCCAAAGAAGCGACCAAACGGTTACTAGCGGCAGTTATATAATGTAACAGAGCTCATTTCTCCTTTTGGAGAGTGACTGCAGCAGGAAAGCAGTCAGCAGCTACATTCAGTTACTAAAATCCCACACTCACACCTCCCCCAGTTTAGTAGTGTTCAAAAATATGAACAGAACATAATAATGCTTTAATTCTTTTTTTATTTACCTTCACACTCATCCCTTGCTCCCAAAGACAACTGAGAGACAAGTGCATCTCAGAACGTTACAAACCCAAATCTGGATTTTATACCACTCTAAAAAATGTGAAATAATTGTCACAAGATTAAACAAGAAAAGTTTTTTTGTTTTTAACATGTATTGAATAAAGTATTTTGCTGTTGGTTAAAAAAAAAAGGCATTCTAGAAAAGAGGCCTTTGCCTCAGTCTCCCAGTCAGTAACTTGGCCAGCCTCCCCACCTTCATTCAACAGGGTAACACTGGGTATGTCTAAATCAGGAACCAAGGCAGAAGTCTTGTTAAAATCTGCAGACATGTGAGTTCATCTTTGCTTCCCTGTGGAAAACTGCGACAAGGTTTTGAGGGAATTCAAGGGGAGAATTCAAGGTAGCAGCTTCACTCTTTGTGCCACTGGCGAACACATCTTCAGGCCAGAAGGGAGTATCGCATTATCAGGCTGCAGCTACAACAGCCTCCAAATGGCTTCAGCTGCTATTTTGACAGTGAACAATTGCTAATAGAATAGAAAAGGCTGTGCTAAATAAATATTCCCCACATGGAAAGGTACCCAGGTTAAGAAAGAAGTTCCAGAGATGTCTCAGGTACCCTCTTCATGACTAGCTCCCAGGATGGTGTGACTGGGATGGGGCCATGGCTCCAGGTGACACCACATCTGTTTCCCCTTCCAGTGCAAACCTGAGCACCCATCACCTCTCCCAGACCCTTGGCTGTCACAGAGCGTGCAGAAAGCCATGAGACAGCCCTACTGTAGATGGCCAGGTATTGATTCATTTTACACCCCCTAGACAACTTTAAGTACAGAGGGAAGCACCATCATCTGCCCTGTCACTTAGATTTCAAACTACGCAAGAACAATCATCCAAAACCAAGCCCAGGGACAATGGCTCGCTCCATCTCACCAGCTCTGGCTCTCCACTCCCTCTTTCACCTCACTCAGACCCCCAGAGTGGCAGGTAGTGCTGAGCAGCACCAATCCAGACTGAGTCACCAGGTCACTGCTGCAGTCTCTGTCCATCAGCTCTCCATCAGTCCTCACCCTGGCATCGGCCTTTCTCTTCCTACAGCTACCATAAGGATCCACTGTGATCTCCTCCTGTTTCAAAACAAACCAACCCAACAGGAAGTCTCATTTCTGAAAAGAAACAGCCAAGCAAAACCATCAAAGGGACATAAAAGAGTCTCTGATGGTGGCTCTGGAAGAGGCGCACAGGCCTGTGTACTTGGCTGCCTCTGCATCCTGGGGAAGCCTCAAGGGCAGCGGTAGTGTAAGGCCAGAGATGGCAGTTCTGCAGCTGAACCTGGGGAGAAAGCTGATGTTTGCTTTTCAGGGCTGTTATTAAAGTTTACACAGCTCTGTCACGTCTCGCACACAAAGCATGAAATTCAAACAGTTAGTTTTCACCTCGTATTGCCCAGCAGCCGAACTGTTCCTCCATGGTTCTCTGCCGCTCGGTGACCCACCATCAGGTCACCTTTAATCACAAGACAAGGGAGAGGCCACCACGCTGAGTCAGGCTGTGAGCAGCGTGCATGGCTCCTAACAGCACCTCATTCAGACAGGGACCATCCTGGATGCCTCAGCTGCTGCCTACAATTGTCTCCTGAGAATTACCCAAAATACTGGTTGCTCTCATAGGTGATAGCTGTGGTAGTGTAAAATACAAAGTCCAGGAATGGGAAGCGCATAGATTCTATCAGATTCATGTATTCTGCTGAGAGGAACTGAAGGAACCTGACCTGCTTACAATCATTTTTGCTATTATAACTAATCTCAACTGAATTCTCCTCAAGCCCTCATCTCATCAACATTTTTTTATAATCATGATGTTTTCCATGTTTCTAAACATTACCAGAAGGCATCAGAACAAAACACCATGTTGTCTGCCTCAACTGTTTTTCTGGGATATACAGCAACACAGGGACCAATGAACCATCAAGGTCTCCTGGGCACTTTGAAGAAAAAGCAGAAATGTTTTGAACCTGATTTTACAGAGATTAAATATTAACAACCCAATACTCACTACACTTCTGTTTAGGGAAACCTAAGAACTTCATCTATAATTGATGTTTTCTGTTGTGACTCAAAGTACACATAAGCAAAAGAGAAAAAAAACCAACAACCTAGGATAGTCATTCTTGCTCAGACATGATTTTGCTACTGCAAGGTCTCAGAAGGTGACTCAAAGTTGTCTCGTGGGAACTGAAGGCTATTTCTGCAGAACTCCTCTGATGCCAGTGGACTGCCACGTGGGGATGGTTTATCACCCACACAGAACAGTTTGTATCGTTGGGGCTTTGTATTTCTCAGCAGACCGCTCTTGGGGGCTACTTTTAGAAAGACTGTTGGACTGCATTATACTGCTGTACTGTCTCCTTGCTATGTATTTACACTGGGAACTCTGCAAATTCTGCTGCGCATTTTAATCTCAGCAGCTAACCTGTGCTAGGCATTTTACAGACAATTATGAAGAACAAGCTCCCTACCCTAACAGAATGTTTAAAGCAGGGTTTGTTTGAACTTCCAGCAGCATACCAGGATAATCAGGCTGGTATCTCAGAGTCTGTGGTGGAGCCTTTCACTCCTCCCTCTTCTTTGGACAGAGGAAGCTCAAAACAGATGAATCCAGGGAGCAGAAGGAACAAATAAAGTTTGATATGTTGTTGAGTCAACAAGATTTTCTGTGTATTTGCTCCATCCTTCCCTGAAACCCACACGCTGTACATGTAGAACTGCTGGCTGAGGCAGGGAAAAGAGAGAAGAGGTGCAAGAAAGTCCGAGGGTTATCTACCACCTCCTTATAATGTCTCCTGAGTAGAATACAGCACAGTCTTCCGAGGCATTCAACTGTGTGCTTATTAACTTTTCCTGAAACAAAGTCAAAAAAGTCCTCAGATGGAGAAAAGCCCTTTTCCAGCAACATACTGATTTTAAGAAAATGCAAACAGCACACGGGACAGAAATTTCTGGTGTCACTGGGTGTGGATGGGGAGTCTCCTCCCTCCACCACCTCCACACAAACGAGTGAGTCAGCAGTTTAAAGTCAGTGCCTAAAATGCCAGGCTGCTTTAGTATCTATAGGTGGAACTGCATGATAGGGAGTAGGAAACTCCCTATCAGGATAACTGCATGATATGCAGCAGGAAAGAGAGAAGGTCCTCCAGTGAGCATCCTTGTTGTGAGCCCCCTCTTAAAGAAGTCCCTCTCCCTTTGTTGGTTATGTGTATTTGCTGAAGCTACCCTTACTGAGTACCCCAACCCCCCTGGGCATTGCCTTCAAAAGCCCCTCCACTGCCTGATTGAAAGGGCATGGTGTGATTTATGCAGCATGATCATTAATTTCTCCCATTAAGCTGCATCACCATCTTTGAGGAGCTTTTAAAATGCACAAAAAATTGAGCAAGAGGATCAACATTTTTTGTGGTAGCATGTACTTTCTGCTTAATCAGTAGTCTCATGGATAGTTAGATGTATTTAAAGTCTGCAGGTTGTCTGGAAGATTAAGGTCCTTAAACTCTCCACTCAGCAGCTTTCTAACAGGTGCCTACTGAGAAAAGCCTGGGCAATAATAATCCAGCCCAAATGAGTCACTTTACGAGGAAAAAAGTAACTGCTGAATTTCCTATATTTCATCTTTTACATCCAGCTGGAGGAACAAATTTTCAGCATTCCAGAGGAAAAGGGAGAGAGAAATTCCGCCTACTCACTCTGTTCTTGGTCCTAATTAAACACATCAAAGAAGACATACGGTATCTGAAGTTTGTATACAGATACATTAACCAAAAATGTATTTTTGTATTTGAATTCAAATTCAGGTTCAGATTAACCCGAGTGGCAGTGAAGCAGGCCACCTCTCCACATCTCAACTCCATACAAAGCTCCTTTCGGCCAGGCTTAGCAACATGGGGATAAAACAGAGTGATGTGAAAGACAAAAGCAGGACCAGTAGCATACATAGCCTGATTTTTAAAAGCCAAGTCCATCACATTCCAGAGGAGCACTGCAATTTAGATGTATATGCAGACAGTGTGGCATGAACAAACACGTAGCAGTGCCAATATTGAGGTTTTCCCTCAAGCTTACTAAAAACCAAAATATTTCCATTCTTGTTAATTCTGCACAACTGTAACTCTCCCCTGGCACGTAGTTCAAAAGACATCTTTTGGTTCAGCATATTTTCAGCTTAGAGACTGGTGTGATGACCCAGAGACTTGCTCTCTCTCCTGTGAAAATCACACGATTTATCTTCAGGAGCAATTTTTCTGCCACTCGTTCGTAATGCTGCAAAAAAGCCCAAGAACCCCAGTTTTTCTAATTTAGGCAGTAGTATGAAGCTGATACTCACCGAATACACCAAAAAAGGCCAGCTCACTAAGTAATTCTGTACTCGTCTTGCTGTGAGTTCTTGGGGTACATTTGGAGCGAATGTCACCAACAAGTATGTCCCCGTTACTGTCAGTGTTCCTCCTTTAAAGAAAAGGACACATCGTGTTGGTATAATACAGTATTTGTCAATCGTGGTCATCATTGCTCTCCAGCTGACTTGGAAATAGTTTCTAGAAGAAAATTCAAGTCCCTTTAATTAGATCTGGGCTCAGGTACTTGGGTTGCCTTGCATTTGTGGTCTTACCTAGCGTAACTTTTATTGAAGTCTCAAAGGATTTTGGAAATATGAAAAAAGCCGTTAGTAAAGCCTCGTGAATTAGGATTGCAACTCAGCAATGCATTTTCAAATATTGTCAGTTCTAATACCAAGTGCATGACAAAGGAGAATCAATCTTTGTATTTCTCACAGGAACAAAGTAGGTCACATAAACTTACTGTAAACTGAAAGGACAGGCTGCTTGCTGCAGCAGAGAGCTAGGTCATTAACCAGCGTAAATAAACACAACTCTCCCAAAGTCGGTGTGGCCGGGGAGGTCTGCACCAGCTGTGGACCTGCCCTGGAAAGATTAAGCACAACAGATTCTGTTCCAGGTCAATGCTTCTGTGAAGCTGTCATGAAGCCAACATTTTGGCCACTCCCTGTTGTATTTGCAGACCTATGAACTGTTTTATAAAAGGTTCATTTGCAAAAAGCTGTTCAGCCATTAGGTTGCCATGGCCCCTTCTCAAGGTCGAGCTTGCATTATTGTGCTTTTAATAAAAATCTGGAAGTTCTGCCTTGTGGACAGCCAGCTGACAAACACAGATGTTCACTGAGGAATTGAGATAGCAGTGAGCCGATCCTGAGCTCATAAACTGTATTGGATTAAGGAAGATATTAGCTAATCAATTTTTTTTTTCAAGTAATCTTTACAATTCTTGGCAAACCTATCAATCAGTGTGGAATACAAAGCTCAGGAATACAAAACAAAGCACATCCGGAGGACTTAGCTGGCACTGCTATCGCGCACTGTTCCTTTGGAAAAGCAGAACTGTTCTGTATTTATGTGCTTGCAAAAACATCACCATATTTCCCATCATACAGCTCATTCCTATGGTATGTAGCAACATTGTTAAATCCTTCTTGCAAAGTCGAACTCACAGAAATAAAATAAATCAGTGCTGAACACCAGTTAAAGCAACACGGAATGTATAAGGCCATAGGGAAACATGATCAGTCAAGGGAAGGGGGGATTCTGAATGTAGCAGCTGAGCTGGCAAACTTGGATCACAAACCTAAATAAATATTATATAGTATTCCTGGAACAATACTTAACAGATCTCTCCAAAACATTTGTGAGAACAGCTGGAATGTTCTTGTTACAGTATGGACAATCAAGCCTAGGCACTAGGAACCCCACAGAAATACCAGGTGCCCTGTAGCAACATCAGGTGCACTGGCCCAACTAAGACTGCTTGTGTAAAGCCCAAACCCTGAAATACACTCCTCTCTCACTATTCAAGCAGGACAGTTTTGATATGCAAAAAAATCTTGGACACAGAGAAAAAGTTGACATGCTTTTATAGTGAAGAGCATGTTTCCCAACAAAACATTGACAACATGATTATTTGTTCTTTGAAGTGATAAAATTAATACCAAAAGGGAAGTTGTCAATTTTAATTGAGCTTGACTTTTTGTGCAATATCTGTGCAGTAAAAGAAACCAAAACAACTTATATTTGAATAACTCAATAGCTTCATTGTTTTTATTAAAATTCTGTTGTACTCATAGAGATAATACTAAATACAACTTCAGAGGCAAAAATAGGCAATGAAAATAAATTTGAGCAATAAGGACACATGAGGAATGAGTTATGGTTAGAAGAGCAGAGGATTTGGGAATGCAGTCTTTTCCACATGCATTGAAGATTCTCTCTCTTTTAGTCACTTTTTCCCAATTTTGAAAGTATCTGCCTTGAAACACTTGCTCGGGAAAGTGGGAGTGTGAAGGTGGGGGGCTGCGTGAGAGTTGCAGCTTGCTAAGCATATGGTGACACACATGTCCATATTAGCAAACGCTTACTTACCCAATATATCAGCAGCCCTCATGGTCTTCTTTAGGAATAAGACAGAAATAAATGCACTACCTAGAACAGAAATATAAAGACACTTTTTTATATTTGATAGAATATCAAGTGCTACAGCAAAAAGCTGCCCTAGGCCAAGTATAAATATATCTCATGGCTGCTGTTGCACCATACCATGGTATAACCAGCCAGGAGTCCATTCCAGCAACCAACCAACCCTCAGTTTTTGTAAGATTTTAAATGCCTCCAGCAGGCTCTTACGTGGTTGAAGAGATGCAATACCCTTCCCATCTCCCACACAGATGCTTCTTAAACTGCTCTGATTCAGTCATATGTGGAAATGTCGGGAAAGCTGGGCACTGATCAGCCTTACTGTTCCACTCCCCATTTTGCTACCAACTCAATGTGTGGACTTGCTGAAGGCAAATTGCCTCACAGAGTGACAAAATTCTGGTTCTTTAGAGTTCTGGGCCTTAAAGGCTTATAAGAAAAGTAGCAACAATGCAACCAAGAGAAAGCAAGCCACTGCAAAAGCGTAGTATTCAGTATGAACTAAGAGAGTGGTCACCTTGTCTGCAAACAAGCGGGTGAAAGAACCAACATAGGTACTGTACAGGAGCACTGCCCACGGTCTTCTAGAGTCACTCGCAAAGTGGAAGAAGAAAAATGGAAGCGAGCCCCAGAAATGACCTCCTGTTCCCTGGGCAACTCATCTCCCCCGTGCCAGCCACCCTTCCTCTCCTGGAAGCAGAGATGTGGGTGGGTGAGCAGCAGTAGTGATCAGGCCAGGATTTCTGGTGAACAGCTCAGTGTGGACATGTGCCAGAGATGGAAGAAGGGGTTTGGACTTAAGATAGATGAAACTGTTGGCCACTTGAGAGAGGTGGCTCTATTCCAACACACATCAGAGCAGCTACCTCTAAGGACTATATGCACCCATGTAAAAAGAGCTCCTATGTAAAAGAGATGCTGAAAGGCCTTTGGGAGAGGTGCATTGGTAATGTTAGATTCATTTAGAAACCTTAAAGAAAGATTGCCTAGGAGGGATGGCGAAGGAACACATTGAAACTAAATCATGGGATGCTGTTACAAGAGCTCTGTCCCTCCCTGCAGCATGAAATTCTTGGTTTAGTCTTGAAATAACAGTTCAACTTTCTTGCAATCATCTTTGCTTCATTATCTCTATTGTTCTGATGGAAAATTTAATTTGTGGTTAGCTAGTATATGTACTCTAGATAAATCTAGAGAGGTTCATACCAAGGGGTAAACAGAGAACTGGAATTCAGCATCATGTCTATGTTATCCAGTCAGTAGAAAATCAGATATATCAGAAGTAGTAAATTTAAGCTGCGTGAAGAGTGATGGAAATCTATGCAAACAAATAGGTGCAACAGAAGAATCTTAACTGCAAATGCCTCACTGAAAGTTAGCTGCCTGACATGGTTTTCTTTATTCAATGTTTCAATGACAACTTTGTTGGAGAGAAGACACTGGTATCCAGGCAACACTGGTAATAGCAGAGCTACCTAGGTTTAGAAAAGAGGACAAGGAGCAAGAAAGAAGCAGCAACCCAAGATAGTGCAGGAATTAATTACTGCTTTGTCTCCCTGATGTCACAGCTCTCTCAAAGCCCATCTCAGCCCACCCACCTAGGCAGCCCCTGTAACACCACAGACCTGTTGCATCATGAACTGCTGCCACAGTGAGGTTTTTTGAGCACCCCCTTGTCTGGGCTCTCCTACATTCAGTGGAGATCTAGTAAATGCGATATAGGGTTTCGTTCCAGCGTTGGCATCCCATTTGGGTTGAGATATGCCCAAAATTCTGCTCTGGAGATGGCAAATGGCAACTTGGGGGGGATCACAATCCCTGAGGCTGGCAGTGGGCACAGGGAGGTGCTGGAATGCATCCAGAAAATGAAACTTGTCACTCAGTCTGTCATCAGCTTTAATAATGCATTCAAATGCAGCAAGTTTTCTCCAGAGATAGCGTGTAATGCACAAGAGATCATAAGCTTAAAAGAAAATATGTATAATTAATGCTTTTTATGATGTGTAATATGCAGAGGAATCTAAAAATAGGAGAGGTTTTAAGAACATGTATTAAGCCATCTGAGACGGGAGGAAAAACTAAAGCAGAATGGGAGGTGCAACATGAAGGTGGGGAGAGCGAGACTCAGGAGAAACTGAACACAAAGGCAACTGTCCCTATATCCATAAATGTGGGTATATCTGTTCAAGTGAAGAAGAAAAGCAAATGGGTTAAACCGAAGTGAAGAAGCAGAGAACAGTTACACAGACCTGATGAGGTGCTAGAGGACATACGTGACTGATCAGCAGCCTGGCAAACTCTGGCTGTTACCTTCAGGGCTGAGTTTTAAGCAAATTATGATAGCATGACAAGAGAGCACCGTGTTATTACATGTTATGAAGCAAAATATTTGAATTTTTAAAAATGCTTGTTAATTTTATGGGGTTTAAGCTCTGTAAGTTTGGTTTTTAAACAGCCTTTTATGTTTTTCTATTTGCAGGGTTGGTTTGAACCACATTAAATCAACGAAACCAATGGCGGATTGCCTTGACGTAGACAGTGGCTCACTAGAAATGAAGGTATGAAGGGAGCCTCTGAGCCCCAGGAGTGCATGTTGGCCTTTACTCGCTTTTCTTTCTGGTGGCTTTGCAACTTTCCCTGGCCAGCAAGACAAATGGCAGGCACCACCATGCACCCCAGGAGCCCAGTGAGAAATGCACAGCCCTCACAGCTGCTCTGCCCCTCTTGCATAACCCCTGTGGGCTCCAGCTCCCAGTCTCAGGTGCATTTAGCAGCTTAAGACAATAACGCCTCCAGAAAAGGCAGTTTAAAACAATATGGTAGACAGCTGACACATTCCCCCACCACTTCCTCTCTGTCTGGTGGCCTCCAAGCTGACCCTGCTGTGAACAGGAGACGGACCTCCTCAGGTCCTTTCCAATCTGAGTTATCCTAGAACCCTGTCGACCTTTGGCAGAAGACTAAGCGGGCATCCAGAGGCCACAGCTAAGCCCACCAGATATATGTTAAAGCCCTTACTGTGTCCCAGATTCAGCTCCTCAAAGCAATCCTGCCAAACCCCGTGTTCCATTCCTTTCCCGCCACCCCTCACACCAGAGGCGAGGTGTCGCCTGTCTTCCCACTTCTCTCCAACACCAGCAATGTTACACCTTCATGCTTTTCTCCTAACCAGCCTCCCCTTCACCATGATTTCACCCCATCACCACTGCAACTTCCCACCAGCCAGCCCCCGTTTTCCCTTTCCCACACCAGGGCCCTCCTGTTCCACCTCTGTCACAGAAGCTGTGTCTTCCTCCTCCTACACCATTATACCGATGTGGGAAATAAATCACTGAACATTGTGTTCAGCTCTGCGGATGAATAGGCTGAGGAACTTGAGCAATTGCTGTGCTGAAAAGTATTAATGTGTCTTTGCAACTGTTCATTTGTTTGCCTGTTTTTTTTTTAAAAAAAAAGCCATAGACAGAGATTGAGATCTGTGTCAGAGGGAGGAATGGTCTCTGATTTTTTAAATTGGTTAGCAATAGAATACAACAATACAGAAATGCAGGGGGAAAAAAATTGTGTCAAAGTGTAAACTGGCAACAACTTGGCAGCAAAACGAGCAATTTGTCATTGTTCTGAAGCCTCTTTGGTTTTGAACCACTGGCTTTAACAACATGACGCATGCATAACTCTGTGCCTGAATTGTCAGCCTGCAAATCATTGAAGCAAAGTCTGCATCCCTGGTCATCTGAAAAGACTTGTATACTTTTGGGTGAATCAGAACATTTTTAGCTTTTTAACTAATTACTAAAGTTAAACTTTCAAAACCAGGCACAGATCCTACTCCCACTGAGAGTAGGGGCAGATAGCCTGCTAGATCAAGAGAAGGGCAGAAAATCTAGGAGATGATCTCTTAAGGACTGAACATTAAAGAACCAAAACATCCTAATGAAATCCTTGAGCTCATTTCATGCCTTGATTGCATCATGCTTACATTAATATCCACAAATTAAGAAGTGAGTGGGTCCTGTAAAATATCTATATGACAGAGCCTTTTTGAAGGCTCACGAAACCCTTCAATCTGGAAATACAGAGTATTTCACATGAAAAATATTATGACTTGCCACTACAGCAAAACCATGATAAATAAAAACTATTAAGTAGAAAATGAGGAAAAAAGGGACAGTTCATGAGCTTAATTGTTATGTTGAAAAAACCTCGGCTTCTCATACATCAGCATGAAACAGGATAGTCTGTATTTTTTATTGAATGAATTTATATTCACTATATATTGAATTACTATATGTATCTTCACTGAAGCACATGATTCTCAATTTAAATTGAAAAATGGTAG
>NW_010253638.1:0-531 GCF_000690775.1 Eurypyga helias
AGGAGGGGACCGCCGCCCTGTCCTCATCCCGGCAAAGCCGCCGCCTCGGTTTTCCCGCAGCCGTGGCCTTGGCGTTCGGGTAGGCTCTGGATGGTGTCGCGTCTCAGGGACGCGGGACCCTGCTCTGCTGCGCGGTAACCCCGTAAAACGCCAACCTGACCGGGGGAGATGGGAAAGGGAGGGAAGAAAAGCGGTGCGAGGTGACAGGTGTTAATAACTTGGGGTTTTTCGTTGGTTGCGGGTGGCACGTGCCCAGCAGCAGCAGGCGCGAAGGTTGTGGCACGGGCGTTTGCCTCGTCCGACCTGGTGTGCAGATGCCGGGGCTCAGATCCCGGATTAGGTGCGTTGGGATTAGCCCCCTCCGCCTGCGTTCAGCACGCTGTCCGGTTTCGTAACGCCGCCACGGTTCCCAGGTGCGTTTTAACCGGGGGTTGTGCTTTGGCGCTTGGTTTCCGTCGCTAACGCCGCGTAGGTGCGAGGGGGGGAGAAGACGGAGGGCTCTGGACTTGAGTATTCCTTAGTATCAGCAGG
>NW_010253638.1:579-6530 GCF_000690775.1 Eurypyga helias
AACCGTAACGGAATGAACATCTCTGCGCACTCTGTGCTGTTGCTATTGTTCAGACTGGCTCGTTATCAATCCGCAATACCGCAGTAAAGGAAGACCACCGTAGGGGAATATTAACACTGGAATGTTTATTTAGTGTTGCTTTGCTTAAAAACAATTGTGCGCCATCAGAACGTCCCAATAAACTTCTGGGGATTGTTACTTCTTCAAAGAAAGTAAAAGGAGTAGGAGTAGGACCTGGCAGCTGACTCTTTGTGCCTTCCAGGGTCTGCCGTGGGGGTGAGAAGTTGTTCCGAAAACGGTCAATGTTTTACTGAGCCTGGACTTTGTGAGATAGAGGAAGTGCCTGGAGAGGCTTTTGGTGAGGGAGTCTGATCACTTGGTGGTGCTGTGCAGAGTGTCATGTGCTCTATGTGTATTTATCCTTCAGACTACTGTTGAACAAAAGACTGGTTCAGCAAACGGAAGATGAAAACTGCATTTTTTTGTCATATCACACTTGTAATTTGTCACCTTTCCTTCTCCATGGCTCCCTTTAGCCAGAGATTAACACATTCCCACTTTATGATAGTGTCCAGTAAAGTTTTTATGGTAATGGTGGAAGAGCTGAAACAATAATTGCAGAAATCACAGAATATTATTAACATTAAAGCAGTAAGGGCAGCAGCAAGTTCTTTTGCTAGTGTTTTCCGACATAGACTCTCACTGTGGGATTTCACCACGTAATAGCTGGAAATTTGCTCCCTCCCTGCAGTGATGATCCATTTGTGATCACTGGAAGGGTATGAACGGAAGGGTGAACCCTGTTCTTCTTTTGAAACAGCGAGAAGGTGGAGAGGCGTCTCAGTTTCCCGTCTGCTCTGTTGGTGCGAATAGGCGGTAGAAATTGTTCGAGGTTCTTGCCTTCAGTGCTGCCCAGGGAGTGGTTAGCTGTGGGCATTCGGCACCTCCTCGCGGGAACGGGGACATCCCACGGTTGTAGGGTCAGGACTCCCGAAGCCTGTGAAAGAGTCTGCTTGGTTTTGGTTGCTTTGGTGTGTAGTGCAGTTTGGTTGTTTGGGGGGTTTTACTTATTTTTTTCTCCTAGCCTTTTTGTGGAAAACTTCTGAAAAAACAGGTTGCACTAAAAATGTTGTGTTGAAACCTCTTTTGGCTCCCTGGGGAGCTGGGCTGCTAAACTCTGGTAACAGCTGGCTGGAGCTGGTGAAACCTTCTCAGACACCCGCTTGTGCTGGTGCTGACAAGCCGAAGCCGAGGGGCTTTCAGAGCTGGCTCCGTCTACAGGAATAGCTGCCGGGGTTGTAGGCAGCAATTTTTGCTGTGAGAAAACGATCTTTCGCTGTTTCCGGAGCACAAATTCAGGATTTGTCTCGAAATGGCATGGAAAACTAGGACTTTCTCCCCACGACGGCAGATTTGTTTCAAAGCAGTAGTAATCCTCTCATCAGCTCTTCACCCTGGAAAGACTCCTTCCACCTGCGTATCCGTGATAGCCCTGGAACAGCTTAGGTGGCGAGTTGCACGGAAGGCGTCTTCGGGGTGCAGAGACAGCAGTTTACGGAGCCGGTACCGTGGTAACGTGGTGAGTGGGGGGCTGAATCCCAACGCTCCCGTGCCGTTTCCGCTTCCCGTGCCGCTCTGCAGCGTTCCTTCCCCTCACATGAGCCTTCTGAAACAGACAGACCAGTACTGAAATTCCTTTTAATCCTGCCTACTGGAACTGAATTTCGGGCCAAACCTTTGTACGCACTTGGAGCACTCCGTATTCCCGGCTTCTCGCGACGCTTCCCTGTTATCAGTGGGAGCGTGTTTCTCTGCCTTACGCTGGCTTTTAATTGTTTGTGCTTGTAACGGACACTGGAAGCTGGGTCTGTGTTAAAACTGCCCCACGCTGCGTATTTGTTAACGAACAGCCTGGGACTGCTAACGTAGGGGGCGGAAGCACAGCAGCTTTGCACAGGGCTACGAAGTGGGTTAAAGTTCAGGGTTGCTTGTTCAGAGGGGAAAAAAAATCCCCAAGGCTTCATTTTTCAGTGTTCTGTAGCCTCCCAACACGCTTCCCTGTGTTCTCGGGCATAATCCTGCTCATTTTCCTGCGGCAAAGAGGAAGTCTCCACTTTTTAACTAGGACGCTGGGTGGTGAGTCTGCTGACACAGCATCCCCTTAACACTTAGGCCTGCTTAATTAGGATCTGGATTTTGTTAACTACAGCGCTGGATTGCATTCCAGCGAGGATACTGGATACGTGTGCTTGCCTGGGTCCCCAAAAGCTGGCGAGATTTAGCCAGGAGAAGTGTTCTGACTGTCCCGTAAGCAGTAAGTGAGCTGTACTGAAGTGAGGGAGCGCCTGGAGGGGCTACAGGGAAGCTGGGGGGGACTTTTTACAAGGGCCTGTAGTGACAGGACAAGGGTAACGGGTTTAAATTGAAAGTGGGGAGGGTTAGATTAGATATCAGGAAGGAATTCTTCCCGCAGAGGGTGGTGAGGCGCTGGGACAGGTTGCCCAGAGAAGCTGTGGATGCCCCATCCCTGGGAGTGTCCAAGGCCAGGCTGGATGAGGCTTAAAGCAACCTGGTCTAGTGGAAGGTGTCCCTGCCCATGGCAGGGGGGTTGGAACTGGGGGATCTTTAAGGTCCCTTCCAACCCAAACCATTCTATGGTTCTGTGAGGGAGGACGGAGCATTTGGCTTTCCGCAGGGATGACTCGAGGGAGCTCACCTGGAGCTGGAGTTACTTTAGGACCTAAAGGTTTGATTTCACAAGCTCGACCCCAGAGCTCGGCGTTCAGTTCCTGTATGTGCAGTGCAGCACTGCTGACCAAGTGAGATGTCCGAGTGCTTCCGAACCTGTGAAATACACGGGCTGTAGGAATATGCACCTGGTAACCTGCCTGGTGCACTGGAAGCGTAGCACATCATGGCTCCAAATACAGAAGTGTTTGAGCATTGCAGGCAAAGCGTCAGACACGTGGGGAGAGCAGCCCGGCCTGCAATCCCGAGTCCCGTCAGCGTGCCAGGGCAGAGCTCCTCTTGGGTGTTACAGGTTGAGAGGGGCTCCCTGAAACTTTGCTTAGAGGGTGTTTAAAAAACGCTCTTTTACGTATTCCTGCAGTCTCTTCCGGTTGTGCAGTAATGGTGTAGTTTATTCCAGCAGGACGGCTGCTCAGTCATCGAACCGTTAGTGGGCTTCTCGCTGAGGGTCTGGACGTAAAGGTGGGCTTCTCAGGAGTGCGGAAACACAGAGATTCTTTCTCAAACCCCTCCTGTCAGCGCTGACATCTGGCTGCTGAGCGCTCCCAGCAGTGCAGCGCAGCGCTGTGTCTTACCCTGCCCTTCTGCAGGTAAGTGTGGCAGAGCCTCTCCTGTTCCGTGCAGCAGTGCTGTACCCCTCTGCCCACCTCCAGGAGCACTTACAGCCTCATACAGTGTGGAACAAGACTCTGCTTGTCCTGGTGCTGGACGCCATCCAAATGCTGGGGGTTTTGACAGATTTTGTCTGTGTGGTTTGTTGCTGTTGTTTTTTTGGGGTTTTTTCCCCCCGGGTAGCAAAAATATTTTTCTTAGGCAATGTGGATATTTAAAGTGAGATTTTCTTCCTACCGCACAAATATCTGCATTCTTTTTTCCCCTAAATTGACCTGAAAGGATGGATTTGCATACCCAAGTTTTACTGCTGCAGGCACCTGACTAATATCGGAGAGGTTGTCTTTCCATAGCAAAGCTGCAGACTTCTGACAACGTGCTTAACGTGGGTGTTTTCCTTCCTTCCTTTCCTTTCAAGCCAGGTAGGCATCCACAGAGCACACCGACAGGACAGAAGTCCCGCGTGCTGGGCCTGCGGAGACATCTGTGTTCATGGCTAGGAGACCTGTAACTGGGGTGACCTGGAAGTAGTCATTAACTTTTTCAGTTAAGGCCCATTGCTGAGTAGAATGTGAAGCCGTGAGACGAGCTATACAAATCAGTTGAGTGGACAGGACTACAGGAAATAACCTGGGGGAAGGGGAAGGACAATCGCAGTGGAAGGTGGTAGCATCAGACTCGTCATGGGTGGGACCCGCTGTATTTTCCAGAGTGTTCCCTGCTGCCTTATCTCCGGGAGAGGGCTCTTGTCACAGTAATCCTGCCAGCTCACCTCTCCTTTTCCCAGTTTTCAGTTGGAAGTTTCTTGACAGATTTCCTGCAAGTACTGGCAAGTCTGAGCCGTCCCTGTTTTCTTGATGGCTGATAAAACACCACCTTTACTTTTGCTGACTATAACCTTTTCTAGCATTTCTAGCGTCTGACAGAGTGTTCAGATTCAACTGCTCCTTTGCTGAGTGTGTGCTTCCCAGTGATGGCCAGGAATTTACACGCTCTCCAGGAAAATGATCTTTTTCTACTGGAAGTCTGTTTTAGTCAAGGTATTAGGTATTTACTTTTATGAATAGGTGCTTAAAATTAGCTCTTCCTGTTAATAATGTAGGCATCCTCGCATAATTCGGAAGACAGTAACAGGAAGCCAAAGATGAAATGGAAAAGGCAGTCTTGGAGACATGCACCCTTTCCCTGGGTGGGAAAATGCTGAATGACCACCTTTTCTGTTCCCACTTCATGGCCCGAAGCTTAGGCAGAAGTTGTCTCATCCAGAGGCTTTTTTGGTTTTTTCCTTTCTGCAGGTCAAAGAAAATAAACCTCTGTCCTCGGTTTGTCTGCAGGCACGTCTGTACTAAATGTGGTTGTTGCTGACCTGGAGTTTTTTGTCAACACTCGTAAAAAAGAGCGTGATTGACTGCTGGCGTGTATTTCAGCAGGGAAGTGCTCCATGTGCGAAGGTTTTCTCTTATCCTGGATAGTGAGAGATGAGTGGGCTCCCCTGAGATCCCTAAAAAAACCCCAAGACACTGCTACTGGTATTGATCTGGTACAAGAAGTGAAGATAAGAGCAGTTATATTTTAAAAACTAATGTTTTTTTAGTGGTGTGAAAGAGATTGTTGCTTTTAGCCTGATCAGCTGTCTTCATTGTCACCGTCAGGCCCTCCTGCAGAGTAGAGTAATACCTGTAAGTTGATGTGTAGAAGGGCTGCGGTGTCCTCGGATTCTCTCCTGGTGCAGCAGGAGGCTGAGCAGCAGACCGTTTCCCTCCCCGTGGTCTGCACGAGATAATTTCTGTAAAAGCAAAACCACAGGACGTTTCTGGATGCTTTCTCAATTCCACCCGCTGCAGTAAAATTTCAGCATGTTGAAATGGTTCCAAGTCACACGGCTGCTTTTAAAGGGGTGTGAGGTAGAGTCCAGGACAGGCAGTAGTCAAGGACAGGCTTTAAATAACACGTCAGTTGCTGACCTGGGTCCTTCTCCGGTAGGAGGTGGTGTGATACGACTGGTACTGTGTTTATGTCGAACACTCAGAAAGGTTACATCAACTTGTATTTGAAATCCACACATGCAACACACGTCTAAACCTCCTGTCAATGTTCCTTTTTACTAAAAAAAGTGATTTTAAGTTACATACTTTAATCTGGTTTGTGGAGATCTGTGTGAGGCTTTAATTAATGTTTTGAGTGTATTTGATGTAGGAAGGAAGATGGTACAGACGCCTTTTTCCTTCTGTTCCCTGGGGGTTGTGTGTACTTCCTATGTCATGGCCATCAAACGGTGTGGTCTTCAGGCTGCCACAGAGACCCCCCGGGTACAGGCAGTAGGCATTTTTGCACTGATCTTTTGTTTCTGGTAAACATCTGAGCTCTCATGTAATCACAGAATGGTTTGGGTGGGGAGGGACCTTGAAGACCACCCATTCCCACCCCCTGCCATGGGCAGGGACACCTTCCATAGCCCAGGGTGCTCCAAGCCTCATCCAGCCTGGCCTTGGACACTCCCAGGGATGGGGCATCCCCAGCTTCTCTGGGAACCTGTCCCAGTGCTCCCACCCTCTGCGGGAAGAATTCCTTCCTGATGTCCCATCTCCATC
>NW_010253638.1:6607-33944 GCF_000690775.1 Eurypyga helias
CCCCCCCCCAGGCACTGGAAGGGGCTCTAAGGTCTCCCCGGAGCTTCCCTTCTCCAGGCTGAACCCTCCAGCTCTCCCAGCCGTGGTAGAAGCTGAGCTCGCTGACCCACTCAGCACCGATGACGTGAGGAATGTGGGATTTTGCTAGTGCAAATGTTAGAGTGTCACGGTGTGAAACGTGTGGCCAGAGAAATGGGAACCTTCCTGTGCCCAGTCTAGGGATACAGACCCCATGGAACCGTTGTTACAGCCAAGGCTCATTCTCTGCTGGGAAGGGCAAATGTTGCATGCATAAAACCAGCTTCCTTTTTTTAGTGTTGGAAAGTTATGACCTTGTCCAAATAACCTTGCCCCTCCTGGTATTCATGGTTAGATTCCTTCTGTGGACAGCGTGGCCAGCAGGTCGAGGGAGGGGATTCTGCCCCTGTACTCTGCTCTGGTGAGACCCCACCTGGAGTGCTGCGTCCAGCTGTGGAGCCCTCAACATCAGAAGGATATTGACCACTTGGAGCGAGTCCAGAGGAGGCCACGAAGATGCTCCGAGGGCTGGAGCACCTCTGCTATGATGAAAGGCTGCGAGAACTGGGCTTGTTCAGCCTGGAGAAGAGGAGGCTCCGAGGAGACCTCATTGCAGCTTTCCAGTACCTGAAGGGGCTACAAGGGTGCTGGGAGAGGACTTTTTACAAGAGCCTGTAGTGATAGGACAAGGGGTAATGGGTATAAATTGAAAGCGGGGAGGTTTAGATTAGACATCAGGAAGAAATTCTTCACGGAGAGGGTGGTGAGGCACTGGGACAGGTTGCCCAGAGAAGCTGTGGATGCCCCATCCCTGGAAGTGTCCAAGGCCAGGCTGGATGAGGCTCTGAGCAACCTGGTCTAGTGGAAGGTGTCCCTGCCCATGGCAGGGGGGTTGGAACTAGATGATCTTTAAGGTCCCTTCCAACCCAAACCGTTCTATGATTCTGCACTTCAGTTTCTCTGGGGCAGAGAGGATTGGAGCTGGGGGAGGGGACAGCCAGCAACCAGGCTTTCTGTGCCTGTTGTGCAGCTGCGGGTGGATCCGAGGTGTGCCCTGGCAAGAGGCGGACGTCGGTGGCACAGCACTAAGCTGCTCCGCTGGTGTAGTAACGGTGAGTGGAAAACAGCAGCGGTAGCCAGGGAGTGTAGGCTTAGAGGTGATCAGCGTTAGGATGAGCCGAATCATCGGTGTTCGCAGCGTTGTGCTGGTGGGCACAGGGAGGGCCAAAATAGGGCTGTTGTACGCCTGGTACACCTCATACAACCCTTTGAGAAGGTTCCAGTAATGAGGTTCTGCTTTTGAACTCCCCAGCTGAACTGTTTTCCTAGATTTCCGTCTGCTGAAACCCCGGTGGGTTGCTGGACATGCCTGCTGTGGCTGCCCAGGATTGCAGCAGTGCTGCAGGACGTCTGTCTGGGTCATCGGAGGAGGCAAAGGACTGGGGCTGGAGCTGTTTTCCAAGGCCAGGGAGAGCACTGTTTGTGGGGGTGGCTGGTGGCTCTTACCAGTAGGAACCTGTTGATCTGTACGTCTGTCTTCCCAGGAGCCTCTGCGTGGAATCCCGTTGCAGATGTGACCTCCACGCAGGCGGTTTGGGGGTGCTTGGGCAGAAGGTCAAGTGCTTTTCTGTGGTACGTGCAATCAGCTGCTCCCTGGCCGTGGCCAGTGACGTGACCCTGCGTGGCTCCAATGCCAGGCAGGCAGACGTCAGCTCCCCGGCGCGCTAGCCCGTTGGCATATTTACACTGCGGTGGCTGCAGAACATGAATAAATACTCTGTGCTGCAATCCAAGTTAATCTGTATCTATTGCAGTGATTACTTAAGAGATTTTCGGTGTGCTCGTGCGAGGGCGCCGCAGATTCCCCGTGGCAGGTCGCTAGCTTGAGTTCTGCGCCGTTGGTGCTGGGTTAGTCGTTTACGGCCTGGAAGCAGTTGCTGGAATGACTGAGCCTTCTCCATCTCTCTGAAATGGGCTGTAGCAATGCTGCCGCCTGGCACGTTTTTCTAGGTGCTTTACCTCTTTGCTGGGGTGTCTGAGTAGTGTACCAGGCGGTAACGGTGTTTGCTCATGTCGGTGTGACCGGGCAGGTGAGGAGAACATGTGCTGAAGCCTCGGTCGCTCCAGAGTTCGGCGTGTCCACGGACATTGCGGATGAAAGTGGAGTCACACTGAAGTGTCTCGGACTGTCACCTCGAAAAAAGGTGTGTTCAGGAAAGGGGGCGATGCCTGGCAGCGAACCGGTAGCGAGTAGGTCGCGTGTCACGGCGTCTTGAATTGTCCTGTGGCCTGCCAGGGTGCCGACTTGGGTGGGAGACTCTTACGGCTGCAGCTTACCCTTGGATGAGGACGTGCCAACTGGCTGCAGTGGGCTCGTTGAGGTCGTATCACAGTGATGGTCTGCTTTATCTGTCAGAGGATGCCCCAGCGTTTTCCATCTTTGGCTACCCTTAGCCTTTCCCGTGAGAGGTGGATATGCATAAAATGAAGTTCTCAGCTTGGAAGGCAGAAAACGAAACTCCTCAGGAGCATCGCTGGCAAGGAGAGGAAGGAAGCAGTTTGTTTTGATCGCGTTCGGTCATGGGAGCGCAGGGCTTGCCTGGAGGAGGAGCAGCTGAGCGTTGGTACTGTTTAAAGTCGATGACACCCCGGACTTGGCGGGGTGGTGTGCAGGATGGGTATCTGCGAGGCCGGGAAGGGGAATCTCGGAAAGTGACTCTCAGTGGGAAACCGAGAGGTGATGTGTTTGTGGGGGTCGGGCGTTTGCAGTCTGTTCGTTTGCCTTCCTTTCTGCCTTCCCCGGGCATTCAACCTCTTATCTGGAAACTTCCAGTGTTTTATTTGACAGAGCTCTGGAATTTTTTTCTTTCTTTTGCAGTATCTTACTGCTTTATAGCCTGGGCCTTCGCTTGTCACCATTTCTGCTCTTTCTCCGTCTCAAACTAACCTCTAATTTGGTCATTTTCTTCATAATATGTGGAATGTGGTTTGTGCTGGAATACTTTAAGAATTCCCTGTGAGTGTATTCCACATAATAGTACTCCCTGCACCGCCAACTGGCGGGTGAGATGAGTTAGTTCACTCTTTGCCCTTGCATTAACTGCTTTTCACAAACACTGGAGTTGGTGTAGCCCTTTGCACCAAGGGGTCTCCAGGCCCTGTCGAAGGATGTGCATCCCCTTCCTTCTTGGTCTTGTCTTTTTGTTTGAAAGGCTGGGGCGAGGGAAGACAAGGTTGCTTGGATGAAGATGAACAGTGCTGTGGGAAAACAACAACAGGTCTGGAAATCTGTGGTTACTGCTCTTCTAAAAACCTTGAATCGTGACTGGGAATGTTGCCAGGAGGAGAAGTTCCTTACTGTTGGGTTGTTAGCCTCCTGCGTCGCACGCCTTGGCCTAAGCTGGTGCTCCAGAAGAGCCCCGGGCCGCGCTCAAGCCATGAGTGTCCTATGGACGATGCCGTTAGGCGGCTTGCGTGCGGTTAACCTTTCCTGGAGATTCCGGGGTAGCTTCTAGTGTGAGTTTGGGCCCCTCTGTGCTAGTTGGCCTTGATACTGGGAATGTCTCAGGGTGCTTTAACTCGTGTGAGTAAACCCTTAACGTCTGGGGTCCGAGTGGAATGCTCTGTCCAGTAAACCTTTAGGATAGCCACAGAAAAAGAGAAGATCTCAAAACCTAAATGATGCTTACTATGGAGTCTACTTTTATTTTTTGGTGGCGACCCCTAACGAATCTTTCTGAAATCCGGAGGGTTCCTCGTGTCTCTGACAGTCGGGGTTTATAACTGTAGTCTGTAGCACTTTCTGGCTCAAGTAAAACTATTGTGCTTTCTGGTTTAGTTGAATTGTTGGTAATTTTGGAAGCAAACGCCTGTCTGGTCAGCATTAGACCAGTGCCGCTTCAGAAGCGGGACCGCATCGACGGGGTGGTTCGCCGATCCCAGGGGCACAAAGGGCTGTCTAGAAGCAGCGTCAAGAAGAGAATAGTGCAGACACCGTGCTGCCTTTGTAAATCACGTGGTGTATCCGTATTTTTAACAGTGCTCTTTTACCTCCCTGCAGACCTGGTATCTCGGAGGACGTGTTACCAGTAGATTTGTCGGGGAAAGGGCCTGAGTAACAGACTGTGCTGTACCTTTTTGCCGGGTGCAGGCCTTGTGTGTGAGGCAGAAACACCGTGGGACATGTCATGAAAATGGTTTTGATTGTTTTTTGTGTGTGTGTTTTAGGGACACTGAGGATCTTCAATAACCATGAGTAACCCTTTCGCACGGATTGTGGAGCCACTGGACCCTCACCAGCCTCAGAAGAACTTCTTTAATCTGAGCAAATTGGAAGATGCGAGATACGGTAAGTTGAGGACGTAAGGAAAGCGTTTCGTTAACGTGGATGAAGAGAACCTGAAGAGACATTGCCACACTGGCTGATACTTGGTCTCTGGGGAGAACTATCAATTCAAAAGATGCTTCTTGGAAAAAAGGGTTTTAGCAAATCTTAGTTCTGGAAACTCAGAACTACAGAAATACTGGTGAGATCGCAGTGTTGTTTTCTCAGCGTGCTGTGCACGCAGCAGTCTTGTTCCTTCTTGAGTGGACGAGGAGGGCTGGGCAGAACTGAGAGCGCAAGCTTTCCCATATACCGCTGTGCTGCTGTGAAAGGCGGGAAAGGACCTGACACTGATAGGACTGAACCATCTGGAAAGGTGGCTTTAAAGTGCTTTAAAAGGTGTAGTGGCTAGAACATCCTATCTGAGGAGGCTTTTTCTTTAGTTCCTCTGACACTACCCGAATATACTCAGGCATCTTCTGTGTGGCACTGGTAAAAATCCTACAATCCATGCCTCAGCAAGCAAGTACCTATAGCTTACAGCTCTGTTGGGTGTTTTTCCCCTTTCAAAGAGGGTAAAGGTGGTTAAGGGGAACTCAGGAAGCAGGAGGAGGAACATGTTCTCTGAAGATCAGCAGTTCCATTGCAGGCTCAGATAGTTTGTAAGTGAGAAATTAATTAATGTTGGACTTGGTGTGTGGAGAGCAGAGATGAATGTTAAGAAAGAGACAAATACGTGTATGGTGTTACCAGTTGATCCATTCCAGGATTCCAGCAGTGATAAAATCCAGATTCTTTAAAGAAAAAAAGGATGCAGTTCTCACTTAGCAGCAGAAAAATGGGAATAACTTGGCAACAGAAGATAATAAGTCTACTGAAAGAATTGAATGGAACACGTCAGTTAGCCCTGACCTCCTGACAAATCTGGAAGCTGGAAAAGGGTGTCTGATAATTTGAGGTTTGCAGGGACAGTACTCAAGGACTCATCTGTCCCGGGTGTGGAACTCTGGGCTTGACCTGATGTGAAAACTGAATTTGTTTCTTGCCTCTTACCCATGCAGCACGCCTGCCGTTTTCCATTCGAGTCCTCTTGGAAGCGGCGATCCGTAACTGTGATGAGTTCCTGGTGAAGAGGGCAGACGTTGAGAATATTCTCAACTGGAAAGTGGTGCAACATAAGAATGTCGAAGTGCCATTTAAGCCAGCAAGAGTTATTCTGCAAGACTTCACGTGAGTCTGATGCTCTCCAGAGCTGGGAAGAGGGGCTCTGGGAAGTGCAGCAGTGCTCGGCTTGGGCTGGGGGGGTGAGCTGAGGGGAAGAATAGCAATGAAGTGTTCGAAAAGACCTTTTTCGGCTTTCCTGCATGTCGTGCTGCAGAAAGCATTAAATGGAGTGCTTTCTGGGATGGAAATATGAAACTCTTCAAAAACAGAAGGGAAGAAATGGGATGGATGAATTGCATCCAAATGACAGAATTCAGAGGTTTTATCGATGTTGTTGGTGGGGGATGGGGGTAGTGTCTTCCCCTTCCGGGGGCTCTTGATTTCCACTTTCTACCCTTTCCAATTTTCCTTTATAACCCACATAAGTATTATTTTTTCTTCTACTCAGTATTATTCCACATATATTTTTATATTTTTAAAGACTTCTCTGCTATTGGAAAAATGAATGTCTACTTTTTCCCAGCGATGTGAAAAAAATAACAGACCGAGAACTGGGCCTTGTTATTGCAGCATGGTTAGTCCCCGTCCGTCAGCACATAACAGCCCTGCTAGTGATGGAAGATGGATGTTCAGGTGGACCAGCAGCTTCTAATTGCTTTTAATACAGCGTTTGACTTGCAGGTCCATGGTGCCCTGTCCTCTGCCTTTGTAAGGGAGTTTAGTTAGTCCACGGTAAGCCCCACGCTGCTAGGCTGCCCGTTGATGGCACTTCTCAGAACAGTAATGTGTCTCAGCTGTCTTGCCTTCTGTGTTGCGTTTTCCCAAAGCTTGGCCAGGTGCTGGAGACCCAGCACAGCTCGGCTCCTAAAGACGTGAGGGAAAAACCAGCAAAGCCTCGATTCAAAAAAATATTTTTTTTACCTGCTGGCTGTTGACATTTTAAAAAGCTGGAGCAGAGAGAAAGCCAAACTTTCAAGCAAACACCGTTCCCTTTGCTGCTGCACTTCTTTCTTGCTCCCTACTCTCCACTATGTTTTAAGTTTTCCTGCCAGTCTGCGGAGCAGCTGCATGCATGAAAAACGAGCTCTTGAGTGGGAGCTTTTGGAAAAGGTAGTTTTGGCAACTTTCCAGAAGCCATACAACAACTACATTCACGCGTCCTGCATTAGAATTATTAGATTTCCTAGACCTGATCATTCTGTAATTATCCTAAGACTGTATGTGGATGTTGTGTCTGTTCCTTTTCAATGGTATAACATTTGTAAGCTGGCAAACTCCTCTGCTCCCTTCCTTCAGCCCCTGCCCTCTCCCAAGTGCATTTAGTCAGCATAACATAGCATTTGCTGTGTTCCTTGGAATATGCATCTCCTGGGCCAACAAATTGCTTCAAACTGCCGAGCAACATCAGTTAATCGTGTCAAGGTTAGATGATGTGGACTGTTAACTTTGTTTATTTTTGCAAGCCCTCAGGATTTTCAAGGTAAAATTGTGTGGGAATTACAAGGCCTTTTCTCTTCTTGCATTGTTTCTGGTATACTTTAAAATCCTAACAGCTTCCTTAGAGTTGAAAACACAAACCCTCACTGCTTTGAGCTGCTCTTGCAGAAACGCAGTGGGTTACTGAATGATGCCGGATCCTTACGAGCACCTCTCAGACAGCTGGTTTTGTCCCAGCAGCCAGCAGAATCAGACAGGCTGATACGCAGGAGGGTTTTCCAAGCTGGTGGAAAAAGGCCATGGTGGTGCATACCTCCGTGGAAGCTGAAAACGTATGTGCGGGGAAGCCCCAGAAGCTTTGTCTCAATACAGAAATGTGCATATCTGTTAGTTAAGATGGGTGTCAAAGTGCCAGAACCTTGTTTGCTCGTGACTAAACTGGGGGAGGAAGTGGAGGACGGAGGAAAGACTTCTGTGCATTGCTTTGACCCTCGGTACAGTTTACCTACCTCACATAGGAACAAAGACTTAATTTGGGGATGTAAAAATCGTTTTGGATGAATGAGACATACAGACACAGAGGAAGAAGGCCTGTTAGGTTTTTCTGAGTCACTTGGAGTTCCAGGGCTTGCAGGACTGTCACCAGATGTGTGAGAAGGCAGAAATAGGAACGTTGGCCCGAAACCTGAGAAGGTGCAGTTTGAACGGCATTTGTGACGCGGGCCCTGTTGTCAGTGCAGAGTTTGTTAGCGAAGACGAAGGGGTACACCTTATTCCTGCCTTTCGTGTTTGTGCCGTCATCTGCTGAGGCGCGAAAATCCGCTTGAGAAGACGCAGTTTTTCTGCAGAGGTGTCTCGCAGGCATGCCCTTTGTAATTTAAGAAATGCGGTGCCCTGCGCTGCCAGTTTCACCTGACGCGTGGGAGGTACCACGGAGAAGATTCTCCTCTGCTTTGCAAAACCTCGAAGAGATGACCCTTGCCTTAAAATCTGCTAAATAAACAAAGAGTAGCAGAAAAGAGACTGTTGTTTTCCCCCTTGCCCTTCTTCTTCTAACAGACAGGGAGGAGAGAGAGGAACGAAGCAAAAGAAGAGAAACCAGTTCAAGGTCCCAAAGGAATGCTGCCTGGGGCTGTGTCTCTGGACTCCCAGTCAAGCATGTTCAACTGCTGCTGTTACTCGATGTGTTTTGGGTTTAGCTTTTCATCCATATAGTGATATAGACACAGTTCTCTCCCTTCCGCTCTCCTGACTTGGTCTGCCCAAGGGTACTGTCTGTGCCGTACAGTAACGATCCCAAGAGTCAGGGTGAGGCTATGGTTTGTGTTGTGTGGGACAGTGGGTGTCTGTTCTGCCTCTCAGGGTCGTGTTTGTTTTGTCGTTTTTTTTCTTGTACTCATTGTTTCACCTTGCCTGTTTCTCTTCTGTTTCAGTGGGGTACCTGCTGTGGTTGACTTTGCCGCCATGCGCGATGCGGTGAAGAAGCTTGGGGGGGACCCTGAAAAAATCAATCCCATCTGTCCTGCGGATCTAGTGATAGATCACTCCATCCAGGTTGATTTTAACAGGCGGTAAGGACGCAGAAGAGCCCATCCTCCCTGATGGCGGTAACTAACCTGGGTTCGGTTACTGACGATAACGGCTGTTCCATTGGCGATGTTCTTAGCGTTTGGACTGCAGCATCCTAGACCCCAAGAAGTGTTTAAGTCAGACTTCTATACCAGTTGCTGTGAATTACTTGGGGGAATTTTATTTTTCTGCGGTGCGTGTCTCGGCGTCACAAGGTTGGGCTCAATGTTAATAGAAACAGGCTCAGTCCAGACCTGTGGCGATCGTAATGTTCCATAACAATACTGCATTATTATTAGTTGTGCAGAAGTAGCTTTTTTCCACGTGTGCTTTTTTGAGTCCGTAGGGCTTTTTGGAAAGGGCAAGCGAGAATGTCTCCTTTCTTCCTATTTCCATAAGAATAGACCTGAGCTGCTCTAACCCAGCCCCGAGGAGCTGTTTGCTAGGTCAGTGCCTCTGTGCAGAACAGCACAGGACACCGATTAACACGTCCCCTGTAAGTACAGGAAAGGAACATGATGCTGGTCAGCCCTGCAGAGGGACAGTCACTCACTAGCACGTACTAGACCCACAGAGAGATAAGACCTCTGCCTGGGGATCCTTCTAGTTTCCATGGTATCTAAACATGGGCCTACTGAACGGCTTTTCCGAACAGATCCTGCAATTACATGTTCTCATTGGTTTCCTTCCACCTTCCAAACTCCCAAAGTCTTTCTGTCTGCAGTTAACCTTACCCCTTAAAATACTCTATTTATTGTCCTCTGGAGGAGATGGTTTTGAAACGGTCTACTTAAGTTATAGCATTGTGAAGAAGAAAATTCCTGGAAGGTGGAAATTAAGGAACACAGAACACTTTCTCAGTGCCAATATTTAGAGGCTTCTTTAGAATAAAAAATATATTGTGAAGCCTGCTTCATGAAAAAATGTTCTGGACGGTTTTTAGATACAACTTTTTCCTACGTTTTTAAACTGTAGACTAGGAAGGAAACAAATTCTTACTGATGCCATTTCATAGTTGGCGATGGAGAAAAAGGGCCAGAAAACTTTCACTGGTGTAACTGTTGAAAATCAACTCCCCTTGACTTTTTTTTCCTAGAGATGCTGCATCTGTTTTTAATCTTAGCACTAAGGAGTTTAGAAGGAGACGCAAAATTAGAAGTAGTAATGTATTACTGATCTCTGGGGTAATGGCTGATCTAGCACTAATCTATTAAACTGGAAACCTAACCTTTTTTTCTTAATTTGCATTAAAAGATATTTGGGAAACAGAGTATTTGTGAACAAGATACAATTTCATCTTTACCGTAGGACAAAACCAACTATCATGATTCTTTTCCTGTATTAATTTAATAACATTAATATTATCAGTAGCATCTGGGACTTCATTCAGATAATTTTTTGCTGCTGATAATTTTTTGTCACAGCCTTATTTTATTTCAATTAGGCTTGTGTATGTATGGAGAGAACACTGGCCAGCCCTACACTTCATTTCTTCCAAACACCTCGGGCCCGAGTTAGGCAGCTGATTCAAATGAAGTTTGTACGCCCTGTCTGCTTCGAAACACAGGCTTCAGGCAGCATTGTGTCATCAGTGACAACCTCTTTTTAGCTCAAGTTGCAGGGTGCTTGTGTTCCACTTCCCTTTACTGCTCTGCTGATGGCTTCTGATGTAGGTGTTGGAAATTCCACGTTGCTCTAACATGTACTGTAGCTTCTCCCAAGCTCCACGTTTTAGGCCTGCCCCATATGTAATATGCAGATTAGCACTGACATTTGAACCAGGCCAGGTATTATCTCTTAAGATTTCTTAAATACTTTTCTTTGGTTGCCTGCAGTTCAGAGCTTTAGTGAGGCTGCCAAGGTGAGATCGATCAGCATTAACATTAGCCAGTAATTCTTCTCTCCTTTCAGCCCTTGGGTGTGCCTGACCAGACGTAAATTTCAGGTGGACACTTTTGGTTCTGACAGCTGATTATTTTCGCTTGCAGATCAGACAGCTTGCAAAAAAATCAGGACCTGGAATTTGAGAGGAACAAAGAAAGGTTTGAATTCTTAAAGGTATTGAAATAATTAATCCTATTTGCATGGAGAAAAGTGCAGTGAAGTTGTTCCAGTCCTCATGTGCACTGAAAATTTTTTATTCCGCTTTCTTCTCTTTCAGTGGGGCTCTCAGGCTTTTAAAAACATGAGGATTATTCCGCCGGGCTCTGGGATCATCCACCAAGTGAACTTGGAGTACTTGGCAAGAGTGGTGATGGATCAGGATGGGTACTACTATCCAGACAGTGTGGTGGGCACTGACTCGCACACCACCATGATAGACGGCTTGGGCGTGCTTGGCTGGGGTATGTGCAGTAGCATGTCCTGAACAGTCCGTTGGCTGAGCTGTGTTTCACACTCTGGCGAGTCCCACCCCGTCACTCGCTCACCCCTCCTGCCAGCAGGATGGGGGAAGAGAATTGGAAGGGCAGATGCCAGGAGAAACTCAGGGCTTGAGACAAAGACAGTTGAGGAAGTGAAGGGGGAGGGGGGAAAAAAGGAATTGGAAGCAAGTGATACGATCAGTCGCCACTTCCCAGCACAGCAAAGCCTAGCCAGACCCTGGGCAAACGGCTACTTCGGAAAGGTTCCCTCCGCCCCCAGTTTTAGTGCTGAGCATGACGTTGTGTGGCATGGAATAGCTGTTTGTTCGGTTCGGGTCAGCTCTCCTGGCTGTGTCCCCTCCCAGGGTCTTGCCCACCCCGGCTTACTTGTGGGGCAGAGTGAGAAACGGAAGAGGCCTTGGCAGCGTGCAAGCACTGCTCAGCAGTAGCTAAAACACGGTGCGTGATCCGTGCTGGTCTGGTCACGAATCTAAACCACAGCACTGTATGGGCTGCTGCAAGGGGAAGTTCTCTCCATGCCAGCCAGACACAGCACGTGGACTACCCCAAATTCACGGAACCTGATAAGGTTTCTTACAGTTAATTAAGATTTTGTAACTAAGCTCCTTGTTCTGATAACAGGCTCAGATGATCTCTGGTGCCTGTGGTGTTGGTTTGTTTGGTTTTGGTTGTTTTTCTTTCGTACGTTTTCTGTTCCGCATTTAAAGCACAAGGAAAATACTTAGTAAGACTTCAGAAAGCATCTCAGTCATTTGGGAAGGCAGGGGAGTTGGAGCACCACTGGACATCCGTTTGTTCCTTAGCTGCTTTCCAAGTGTTGCCTTATCAGCAGGTACTGCAAATGCTGTCTTAGATTGAAGACGCTGGCAGTTGGATCTGAGGGAGTTAAATATGGCCCGACAGGCAGTTGTGAAAAACAGCACAATGACTTGTGTTCCCATACCAGTAGCCTGCAGCGTGCTTGTTACAGAAATAAACACAGGTAGTCCCTTTTTTGCTTTTGGTGGCAAAGTGCAGCCTCTCAACTGTTGACTAAGTCAGTAGGTGTACGGTGAGAGTGTTTGCAACCATCCGCACCCGGTAGCAAGAGCTTCAGCTGAGCTTTTTACCTTCCTCGTAGGGTGATAGGAGCCCTGTGGAAATAGATACCCTGCAGCGACAGAAGACTCGTGTGTTTTTAAACAGCATTTGGTAGTTGTCACAAAGCTGCTTGTCACGTTCCGAGTACCACACGTGACAGAAGTAGGACATGGTGTTGTTTCCGTCCCACCTGTATTACTGTAGCCATATTGGTTGATTGAGACTTCCTACCAAGGGTGAAGAATTCCCGCTGGCTTGGAATACAGATGTAAACAAGTTCACTTTGTGTAAAACCCTGACATCCTTGTGATAAGAGGTGTCTGTCTTAATCTGTGTTTGGATGGAGCCACCATTAGGTGATGCCACTACACCCATAGCTGCTTGGAGGAGTGTGTCTGTAAACTGCGCCTCGATTTTCTCCAGAATTTGAAAAGTACAGCAGGGCACAGTCCATACCATACGGGCTCAAAGCGCTCGCTCTTGGATGCAGTGTTTCCTGCCCGTGGCTGGTAATGCTGCGCTTGCTTTGTGCCCGTCACTCGTGTCTACTAACTTGGCCGTTGGTAACCGATTTGAACACCTAGTGAAAGGAGTCACCTGATTGCCACACAATTATCTTGTTAATTGACATAGGTGTGCCAAGTCGCACTTAATAAATCGGAACTCAGCTTTCAGAACCAATGTTGGATTAAGTGAGAAAAAGGCCAGGAGTAGCGGTTTGGCATACGTAAGCAACTATTACAGGCAATTTTTTGTAACTCGGTGTTAAGCTAAACAAAAGGTAGAAGGAGGTTGAAAGTGGAAGGTAGATGTGAGAGGGACATTCTACAGACAAGAGGTTATAAAATTGCTGGCTAATGCCTAGTGAACGTCACGCAATTTTTAGATACCAGTGGACATCTTGATATTTTACCGTATTAAGTTAGCAAACCAAAGTACTCGTGTGAGTTGCACTCCTCTGATACTGAAGGTGTGCTTACACGAGGCTCCCACCTGCACAGCCCCAAGCCCTGTTGAAACAGTGAAAGGGAGATACTTTTGTCCTAACAAGTAACTTTTCTGTTAGTATTCTTTAGAACAGCCTATACCCTTGACTCTAATCTTTCCTGACTTGACAATAACCTAAGTTTTCATTTGGTGACCAGTAGTCATGTCTGCACGCACTGAACTCGCAGCTCTCCGTGTTCTGTGCCAAGGCAGTCGTTCTTTGTGCCTTGCGTGCCTATTAAACGCAACTTCTGCATCTGCTGTTGTTAATGCCAAGTGTCCTCAGAGTACGTTACTTAGATTTACCTAATGTCCTATCTAATGGCCGAGGAACAAGGGTGAAGGTGTGAAATGGAAAGAAACAAAAGTCCAACCTTGCAGAAACAGAAGTAGGATGAGGAGAAGGCTAAAACGCCTGGCTGTCGGCCTTCTGTCCCCTTTCACACCTTAAATCGAGTGTTCCTCCGTCGGTTGCGCTTCACGGATTCACCTGCGACCCGTTCCTGCCTCTCTGAGTAGTTGGACTGAACGCTGCCGTTGCGTGCAGGTGTCGGTGGCATTGAAGCAGAAGCAGTGATGCTGGGCCAGCCGATCAGCATGGTGCTTCCTGAGGTGGTCGGCTACAGGCTGCTTGGAAACCCCCAGCCACTGGTCACATCCACGGACATCGTGCTCACCATTACCAAGGTAACGAACAAGCCCGCTGTTTTGCCGTTACTGCTGGAAGCTCTGCATGTTCTGTGGGACGCAGCCACTGTACTGCATGCTTAGGAGCCCTGCCTGTGCTTCCATGCAGTAATTTTGGGCTTCTTTTAAGCTTTGTCGCTCTGCGTGGGTTGGAATCAGCTGCCCAAAGACAGTTGCAGCTTTTCCAGGCAAATGTATTTCCCAGAAGCCAGACAAAAGAGAGCAGTGAGCCGCTATCTCATGGCCTGTTCAAATCCTCATGTGCAGACCTGCTTCGGAACAACACAAAGTCAAAAGAAACACAATGACTTTCTTTTTTGAAGTTCCCACTTAAGGCAATGTAAAACCTCAAAATAGACAGGCAGTGCTGCAGTCTGATTTTGGTGATCTGCAGGTGTTTGGCTCGTATGTTCATAACATGTTACTCACTCTGTGGGTTGTGGCTGAATTAAGCGTGTTGCTGGGTCAGCACTAATGCTGGAGGTCAGAAATCTGGTACACGTTTGGCATGGGATGCTGTCTCTGCAGAGAACCTCCAGATGGGGAAAGCCAACATCTGTTAATGAGTTCATCCAGATGTTCAGTGTGTTCAGTCATGTACAGTTTGATTTGTGTACTTGTGCAGTAGCTGTTCCTGTTTCCCATATCTTCCTGGGTTTGCGGGCTACAGACGTTGTTCTCTCCTTACAACTTCATGCTGAGAAAAACACAGTTGTTCTGAGATGGACAGCACTTTAAAAGAGGGGAAGAGCAAATTTAGAAGGAATTCCTCCCTGTGTTGTACCTTACTATTGAAACTTTACATCCGTGTCCTCACCTTCATGACTCAGTTTACTTCCTGGCTTCAGATGGCTGTAGAAACCTTTTCCAAAGGTTTCTCTGAAGTTGAAAGCTGGACTTCATAACGTGCCTGCTCAGGTGGTGTGGCAGCTAGCAGTGACACAGGCATTGTGTTTTCGTAACAGCACCTTCGCCAAGTTGGAGTCGTGGGGAAATTTGTGGAGTTTTTTGGTCCGGGTGTAGCCCAGCTGTCAATTGCTGACCGAGCCACCATTGCCAACATGTGTCCGGAGTACGGAGCGACAAGTGCCTACTTCCCGGTGGATGATATTAGCATTGGGTACCTGATACAAACTGGTGAGTGTAAGAAGAGACCGTGAGCTAAAGGTGTAACTGAAAGCAAGGAATCCGGGTTGTTACGGCGTAGTCAGCAGTGGGGTTGAACCAGGTGGAGCCTTCTGAGATTGAGTGCTTTTTTATCCGTACGTGCTTATTCAGGCTGTTTCTTGATCTTAAGGTCCACATTTAGGAAGGGCAGAGTATTAGACTATTTCTCAGCTAACTGTCTCCTTAGCCCTGCCTGAACGTAAACTTGTCCGGATGACAGAAGCAGGAACCTAAGTTCGTGTTCTGCAAGAGCCACAAAGTCTGCTCAATTGCTTCGCCCCCAGTACGTGTGCTGAGGGGGTCTTGTAACGCCGCGTACGGTGTGGCCAGTGAAACAGCCTGTTACACGTTTCTGTTCTTTCTGTCACATGGTAGCTCCTTGGTTTCATTCACGCTTTGGTTTTGCCATGCCTGCCTCTCACCTTAGGCCGTGATAAAGAGAAAGTTATGTGCATGAAAAAGTACCTTGAGGCCGTGGGAATGCTAAGGGATTTCAAGAACTCCTCGCAGGATCCGGACTTCACACAGGTGAGGAACCACTGTTTTCTGCCCCTTGCTTTGTGCCCTGCCTGTTTCAATGTGACAGTTGACTGGTTCTCACAGAAACTAAGAAATAAGTCAAGGGACTCCGTACCCTTTGGCTTGCTCCACACAGCTCTCTTAACCTACGGCCCAGTGGAATGAGTCGGCTGGCTCTCTGGGTGTGGAAACTTGGGTACAGGTATAGGTTGGCTCTACACTGAGTGTAGATTCCGCAGTTTGATCCATGTCGTTTTGAGGAGTCCGGTCCAGACTCAACTGCGGCAATGAAGATAGTGTCGGTGTTGTCTCTGCAAGCCTTGTGCAAGTTTTACTCCACTTGGAAGCTGTGTGGTAACTGCAGACCACACGAGCCGTTTTCTGCGCGAGAAAACCAAGATGCTACTCTGTCTCCAAAAAACTCACCAGCATTCCTGGTTTCCTCTACAGTAAGATTTGCATGATTATTCAAAAACCTTAGTAAATATGGAAAGATGTAGCACACTATAAAAACAAAGTTGAAACATGGGTGAGGAACAGGAAAATAAGATAACCTCCGCTTCGTGATGGAACGTTTTCCCCCAGGCCAGGATGAGTAGTCTGCGTGGGTCGGTGCCAGGACCAGCGTGTGTGCACGTCCTTGTTTTCTGAAGAGGGCCCTGCTGCTAGCAGGGAAAGGACATAGTTCACAAAATCAGCTGGGTTGTTTGGGTGCTTTAGTCACACATGGGGCTTCCAGTAACTGGGGTGCTTTTGGGAGCCATACCTGGGAGCTGGCAGGGTCTGAACGTAGAACCGTTGCCTTTCTTCTGATCTTTCCCTTCTCGTGTGCCTTTCATTTCTGCAAACAAACACAACGATGCGCGTGCTTAGCCGTGGCTCAGCAGCAGAGAGCGAGCATACCTGGGCCTGGACTGTCGTCAGCTTGCCGTGCAGTGCTGGACCGCGCTCTGTTCCTCTTCCTAAACAGGTTGTTGAGTTGGATCTCCGTACTGTCGTGCCTTGCTGCAGTGGACCAAAAAGACCTCAGGACAAAGTTGCTGTGTCAGATATGAAGAAGGACTTTGAGGCTTGTCTGGGAGCCAAGGTGGGGACTAGGAACGTTTGGGCGTACAAACTAATGCATGCTTCCAAAAGTTGTCTGCTGTTCAGGAACTGCATTCTGGGGTAAGCTTGTGTGTTTGCCTGTGGAAACATAAATGAGGATGTCTGCAGTTCAGAAGATGACATCAACAGCGGGCTGTTTAAAATGGAGGTGAAAGTGTTCTCACACCTGAAGTAGCCGTCGTTCTGATTTTAGATCAGCCTCAGCCCGAACGTGGTTTCGACATACACTAGGGATTGCGTTGTTAGCGGAGGGGGCCAAGCAGCTGCTGTGCGGAGCTGTGTTCACTGCCCAGCTCTGCAGCTTCCCAAGCAGGTGGTGCCTTGAGCTCCACAACAGCTTTTTGCATTCAGTACGGAATCTGTTCGGCAGATCACAACTGCTTGTGTCTCCCTGACTGACGTTGGTGGTGAAGACAGGGAGAAACAGACTTTGCTCTACGTCATCCAGTCAAAAATGGTCATTGCAAGAAGCACAAGATTTTAGTTTGAATTAATATGCCTAGACACTTAAGTTTCCAAAACCAGTTTGAATCCTTATGCGACACAGTAACCACGCTTGTTAAAGGCAGTACAGAATTCTAGTGATATAACTCAAGAAACGTAAACTACAGCAATTCCCAGTAATTCTTGCTTAGTTACACGTTCCAAACTCCATTAAATGACCTTATGCTTTCAGATTTCTAATTTTTTCTAATTTTCTAAATTCTAAGCGTAATTTTTCATTGTGCGAACAGTGCCTTTTTTTCAAACTGTCAGGCTTTTGTCTCTCAAGTCAGCTCTTACTGTAAGTTTGAGCTGTTTGATATTCATGGCTTAAAAATCCTGTGTGTTGTAGCTAAACTCTCAGGACTAGGTTATGTGACAAGAATGTATGTGGCCAGGAGTCTGGAGCGTATGGGAGCCCATCCCTGGAAGTGTCCAAGGCCAGGCTGGATGAGGCTTGGAGCACCGTGGGCTATGGAAGGTGTCCCTGCCCATGGCAGGGGGTTTGGAACTGGATGGGCTTTAAGGTCCCTTCCAACCCAAACCATTCCATGATTCTATGATTCTAAGAAGCATCTGAGCAATCTGAAGAAGGATATATTCATGCAGGAAGAAAACACAAACACATCTTGTTGCAAACGCTGCCTCTCTGACCAGTAAGCAGGGAATAGGATAGACCCCAGAAAAAGAGTTCTTGTCTGCCACTTCGGGCCTTCACCACCAGACCTAGAAGTGCAAGCACAGGTGTGACTGACAGATGCTTCTCATTCACGAAACTCCCAGTTCATACTAATTTCCAGTCAAAATATTTATATTGACCACATCGTTCTCATTCGTGCTTTCTTCTCTTACAGCAAGGATTCAAAGGATTCCAAATTTCCCCAGACCGACACAACAGCATAGTCAAATTTAATTTTGAGGGCTGTGACTTCGAGCTTGCTCATGGTTCCGTGGTGATTGCTGCCATCACAAGCTGTACAAACACCAGTAACCCCTCAGTTATGTTGGGAGCAGGTAAGTTTATTTGCTTAATGTGTTGTAGTTTCCCTGTGGCCCTGTCTGTGCGTCCTAAAGACAGACACAACGCTGGCACAATTCTACGTGCGCAGTGCTGGCTTTGTCATTTGGAGTACACGGACCGAGCTTAGTCCGTGAGGGTAGCCGAAGGGGTTCTGGAAATGGTAGGTAGAAATGTGGGTTGAAGAAAATGTATTTTTCCTGCACTGTCTTCTCCACAGTGCACGCTGGAACCGAATTAACCAGCACCTCTGCCATCTGTTCACGTGCACAGAAGCTGCGAAGCTGCTCTGACCTTCGTCAGCCTGCAGAAGAGTGAGAGTGAAGAATGATCTCTGGGTTTAAGTCGGAAGGTGCTCCGATCTAGCAGGAGCGTACAAAACACACGCGTAGCTAGAGGTGTATGGAGTTGTTGCAGCAAGAGTCCGAGGGCCAGTGGCGGCCGAGAAGGAAGACTGTGTTCTCAGGGACTTGAGAGCCTTGCCACTTAGGTCTGAATGGCATCCAGGAAGTGGTCAGAGGTGGGCTTTGTGTCCCTCGCTTTCTTGCTAATCACTCAGGTACCATAAAAGTTGGTCTGAGTTGGTTGTGTTCTGTTTCAGGTCGGGGTGGTCCGCTTTTGACCTGGTTAGTCTGGGCAGAAAATGTCTCATTCCCAACCTGTTATTCTGGCAACAAAATGTGAATGAAGAGTCAGCTCTAAAGGTTCAGTCTGTGCTAGCCCAGTTTATCCCTCTTTCCCAGATTCTTGGCTACGTGCTCGTATTTCCTTCTCTCCTGCGCAGATGTACAGGTAGACGTTGCCTGTCGGTGTACGGTCATCCTGCAGCCGGGCTTCCTAGTCTGTCAGCCTGTCCGTAGGGCGCGGGCTTCTTTTCTACAGAGGTTGGAGGGGATGTGCAGGGGGTAATGCAAGGGCCCCTGACTAGAGAGGGTTGCTTGCGTGTTGGAGTCATGTCATCTGTCTCCTTTGGGTGCGGTGCTGGGAAGATCTTGGCTTGTGGGCAGTCTCTGACCTGTTGTGGTATTTGTCCCCTGTTCTTGGGAAAGTGTCTTTCTCTGGCTACTGTGCAGGACTGGCAGCTTGCCCCCTTCCCGGGTACAAAAGGACTTTTAGTTCCTAGCAACAGGGACAAAGTCTGTCATAAAAAGTCTGTTGTTGCCCAGAGAAGCTGTGGATGCCCCATCCCTGGAAGTGTCCAAGGCCAGGCTGGATGAGGCTTTGAGCAACCTGGTCTAGTGGAAGGTGTCCCTGCCCGTGGCAGGGGGGTTGGAACTGGATGGTCTTTAAGGTCCCTTCCAACCCAAACCATTCTGTGATTCTGTGATAAACCAGGATGTGGGGTGGAAGGGGAAGCAGAGGAGAGACCTGCTCGATTTCTCATGCCTCTGAGAGGAACAGAATTGAACAAAGTCTTCCAATTCACTTGCCCTTGGCAGGACAGCCAATCCCACATACTTCTTTCCTCAGGTCCATCCTGATTATGATCACAGAAACTGAGCTGTGTTCTTTCTGCCAGGGATCAGGCAGACCCTTTGCTCTGTCCCATTCCCTTAGTTCTCAGTGGGTGTACCCCTCGGTTGTGCCGACTGCTCAGGATATCGTTGCCACTTTTTTGACCCTCTCTGTCGCACCGAGGATGCCGATCTTCCAGCGTGCTTGGCTCCACAGCTCTGTGGGTTTACAGTGCAGAATGCTCTGCAGAGGAAGCAAAGCTGGCCTTTGGAACGCGTTCACCACTCCTTAGTGCACAGGAAGAGTGTAGTCCTCAGGATCTCAGCATGTGGGCTGGGATTGAGTGGGTGCTCTTACCTTTGCTGCCTTTCCATGCAGCAGCGCTTACGCTTTGACCTCAGTAAGGGGGGAAAAAGTAATTCTGCCAGTCTCTGGTAACTATACACCACGATGTAGAGAACCTCTGAGATACCACAAGAAACACGGTAATTTGGCTTTCAGAGTAGGGTTTGAAATGAAAGTGGATAAAACCTACGGTGCTCCCACGCTAAGTAATGTAGTTGAAAGAAGCGGAATGTGAGTAGCTGTTTCCAGCTGCCGCTGCACTGGATGATGTGCAGGGGCTGTGTGTCTCGGAACAGGGAGTAGCCTTGACAGCCGACCCTGACTACGCTGTTGGATTAAAGCTGCTCAGCAACTTCGGTTCTGGCGTTTCCTTGCTGGTTTTTACAGTTTGACGTTGCACTGTTTGTTTTCAGAACGGGTGTTGGCAGGAAAACACCAGACGCCGCTTTCAAGGGGGCTGTCAGGCTTTCAGGTCCTAGGATGATCATTTGTTCGTAGTCGCCTTCTCGGAAGCATTGAAGAGCTCCAGTTTGTCCACAGCTTCCTCTGGCAGCTGAGGAGCCTCAGCAGTTTCAGGAATAGGACTGCTCTTTTCAGTTCACCTATACCTTTAAGCCCCCCGTTTGTTGGTGTGGGCCTTTTCACACCGCATTTCAAGGTCTCCAGGCCACGTCTGACAGCTGCTGAGCAGCTGGCAAGGACAAAACAGTTCGTCTTCCTGTTGGAGATCATGTTGGATCGCAGCAGAGCTGATGTGTGTTTTCTCATCTCGGTGGATGTGTGAGGCAGGGAGGCGTGGGAATGTGAAGTTTGCATAGCTGCTGCTGCTTTTACGTCCATCCTGGGAAAGGGCGGGAGGGGGCTTGTCTGAACATTCATCTGCGTATGGACCGTCCATTTAAGGGGAAGGAATCCAGGATAAATACGTTTCTGCTAACACTGCACTAAACCATCTCTGTGTTACGAACTGGTGAGTGGTGAAACGGCACTGCTGCAACAAGCTGGGGGTGGTGAGATAGCTTGTTTGTGGCGAGGGCAGGAGCTGGGGCTATCGTGGTCATCTGGTCGTTATTTCAGCACCAGACCGCTGTAAGTGGGAACGGAACGGTTCTGCACTGCCTTCTTCTGCGAGATGCTCTCTTGCCAATAGCGCTGTGGGCTTTGAACGTCTGCCTGTGGGCGCTGTGTGAGTGCAGCGGGTTGGAAGCAGCTCTCCGGTGGCGCACAAGTTGCAGGCTGGATCTGCAGTTCCACAGAACGTTTGGGCTCTAGCCGGTTATTCTGGGGTTAGCGCGGTGGGCTCACGGTAGCCGTTCGTTGCTGGAAATGCAGCCTTTTCTGTTCTCCCAGTTATTTAACGGTACTTCTGTTAACCTGTTCGTCCTCCAAACTGACCCACTTCCAGGAAAAACCGCAACTATCCTTTGCATTTTTCAGGATTGCTTGCTAAGAAAGCTGTTGAAGCTGGTTTGGCAGTGAAGCCCTACATTAAAACTAGCCTGTCCCCAGGAAGCGGGGTTGTCACTTACTATCTGAGGGAGAGTGGAGTTATGAGTTACCTTTCCCAATTAGGGTAAGAGTGCTTTTCTTACTGTTGCCCTCGGGCGGGCTACCCGAAAGCACCGACAGCAAGCGACGCGGCAGAGTAACCGTTTCTCCTTACAGCTGGAAAGACACGGCGGGTGCCTCCGGCGCGGCCCTGCGGGAGTTGAGGCGCTGCTGTTGTGCTGGCTTTGTGCCAGCGAGGGAGAAGGCCTGTTGCCTGCTGTAGCTTCTGGAAGACGCATGTTCTTAAGCAGGAAATTGGGTTATTTTTCAAGGCTGATGGTTTTAAAAGAGCGTAAATGACGCTCCGCTGTTGTTCATCTTGCTCGATAACACGTTTCCCAGATCTTCCTTCGGTGTGCACGGGCAGTCGCTGCCATGGTAACAGTTGAGCAGTCTCAAAACTGCTGTTTTCGGCAGCATTTCATCTGATAGAACAGTCCACCTTCTGAAAGTAACCCTGGCCAACGGCTAGAGGTTCAACGCCTTGCTGTGGGAAGAGCTTTTTGTTCACTGGTGATTTCTGTGCCCTGTCTAGGTTTGACGTGGTGGGTTACGGCTGCATGACCTGTATTGGCAACAGCGGGCCCCTTCCGGAGTCTGTCGTGGAGGCCATTACGCAGGTAGGCAGTGTTTCCCGCACAGTTCCTGAGGTGCTGCATGCTGTTCTGAGCCGTGTTCTGCCGCGCCCTGTCTCTTCTCAGCGGCGTGCCATGTGAATTCAGCGTTCTCTTTCCCGTGGGAAGTGCTTTGGGGTTGGTGGGAAGGAGGCAGTTCTGTGGCTGTCCAGGCGTTGACGGCGCAGCACGGCGCAGCTCTGCAGGCCTGCGGGTTGTGTGGAGTCTGCAAGCTACCGGTGTCTCCAATTCTGTCTTACAGGGAGACCTCGTAGCGGTGGGTGTGCTGTCTGGGAACCGGAATTTTGAAGGGCGTGTCCATCCCAACACCCGCGCTAACTACCTAGCCTCCCCCCCACTGGTAATAGCCTATGCCATTGCAGGGACTATCCGGATCGACTTCGAGAAAGAGCCTTTGGGTAAGATGGTGTCAGGATACTTCTTTTCACAGCTTATAAACTAAACTGGGTGGAATTAAGCTCTTCAGAAACATTTGTCTAGGGAGATGCTTCAAATGGCAGAGTACCTCTGGGAGAGCAAGGAGGCGTCTGTGTGATGGAGAAAGGGGAAGCCAGGCCTGACCAGAATGCTAATTCCACGGGGGCTGCTTTTTGATTACACCCGCGTGGCAGTCTCATGAGCAGCCTGACCTAGCAGACTTTCTTTGAGCAGGTAGTGCAGCTAGACAACCCTCAAAAATCCTTTCCAACCTAAATTGTTGTATAAATTATTCCAAAAGGCCGTTGTAAATGACAAAAGGCGGCATACAGGCATCATGAAGCGTTTGAGGCCCTCTGTTGTCAGACCCGATCTATGGCACTTGTAGGTGAAACCAGCTGTGTCTCGTCACTGTTGAGAAGGAACACGTAGCTGAAGAACACCATGACAAACTTTTTCTTTCTTTCTTAATGGAAAATTCATGCAACAAACATAAAAATATTCTTTTCCACAGGAATAAATGCTTCAGGGAAGAAGATTTTCCTGAAAGATATCTGGCCAACAAGGAATGAGATTCAGGCTGTTGAGCGTCAGTTTGTTATTCCTGGGATGTTCAAGGAGGTCTACCAAAAAATAGAGGTGAGCTAATCCCCTGGGTAGTGGTCTGATGGGTATCCTGTGCTATTCTGGAGATGTTAAATAAGCCGGTCTGGATAATGAAACAAAACTTTTCCTTCCTATTACTGTTGCTTCTGTTCTGACAAGTATTCAAATGAGGCTTTTTTAATGGCTTCTGGTTAACTAATTGTTTTTACAGACAATCGTGTCCTGAAAATTGCTCCTTAATGACCTTTTTAATGTAACATAGAGATGATGATGTGCGTCATCAGGCCAGTCTCAGGAAGCGAGATATTCCAGCCTCACAGATGTTTGGGGTTTTTTTTCAGCTGACATAAAAGTAATTTCTATTACTTAAAACCATTCACATCAGAAAAGAACCTGTACTTGATAATGTCTTCCTGGAAGCCTTTGTCAGGCGTTGAAAGAAAATATTCCGAAGGTTTACGTCTTAGGAAAGCTTCTTAAGATTACTGATAAATACACCTGAGAATTAGTGTCACCTGCGTGCATAATACAGGTCATTGTTGGAAAACTAGATGAGCAACTCTCCTTTTGTAATGAAGTGAGGGTTTTCCTAGCTGTTTTAATTGCTAGAAACATTAAAAAAAACTCTAAACATAATGCATATTGTCACAAGAATTTCCCACAGTGCTTTCAGAAATACAGAAGGCTCTTGCTGAAGTCAAATTTGTAATTTTACCTTGTAGTTTCACCTGAATTCAGAAGTCTTCCCTCTGTTTCTGAAAAGTTAGGAATCAGTGGGATGTTTTCGTGTGTTTTTCAGACAGTAAACGAATCTTGGAATGCCTTAGATGCTCCTTCAGATAAACTGTATACTTGGAACCCCAAGTCAACTTACATCAAGTCTCCGCCTTTCTTTGATGGCCTGGTACGTGCACGCTTTCTGCTTCAAGGTGCCTGGGAGCATCCATTGTGGCCTGTGGAGGCCTTGGTTCCCAAATGTTAGAATTACACGATTGTATTCATTTTAATACAACAGCACGGGTGACTCTGAAAATTGTAAGGATTCCCTGCAACTTTGGGGCTTTTGAAAAGTCTCCTTTTCCTTTTAAGCTGAAATACTTCTAAAGAGGCACAGATAGTGAGGGAAAAGGACGGGAAGCGGCACCCACAATTCTGCGTGCCTGCATTTTGCCCCAGTGTTCAGACTGCTGTTTCAGCCCCACGTAACGGGGAACGCACGCGGACGTCTGGGCACCCTGGGCGTTCACCTGCGTTCACGCGTGTGCCACAGGGAGCGTCAGCCACCGGTTTTGCATCGTCTGTTCTCTTCATGCATGAACTTGCTCCAAGTCAGCTAGGACATCACGTTATTCTCAAGAACGTAACCATTTTTCATAGGGTTGGGGTCTTTTTTCTTTCTTCTGACCTGTGTAAAAAGGGAGTCTTTACTTTGCAGTTTGCACTTTTGAGGGAGGTAAAGGAATTCTCTGTCACATCCTAATGATTTTGTTTGTGTTTATGATGGTTTAGACTTTGGCTCTTCAGACCCCAAAAACAATAGAAGATGCTTATGTCCTGTTGAGTTTTGGGGATTCTGTGACAACTGACCACATATCTCCAGCTGGGAATATAGCAAGAAATAGTCCTGCAGCCCGTTACTTGACCGGCAGAGGGTAAGCACCACGTCCTGTTCTTGTTACACACTGGGAAGAGGAACCAAGACACAGCTAGAGTAGCACGTTACAAGCACGCATACCTGCTGTCTGTTCATGTGTGCTTGTGCACCCCGATGAGGCCTGGAGCATACACAAGCAGTTCTTTCTCTGCTGTTTCAGCAGCTCTCGCAGCGTGTAAGGACTTCAGGCACAGAGCGCCCCACGCCTGTGACACTGGAGAGCTGAAGAGCTTTGTATGGAGAGAGGGGGAGAAAAAGAAAACTTTCCAGCTAATTTTGCAGTTAGTCACTTCATAAATAAGGGAAACAGGATTTGGCTCCCTGTTGAAGCAACCAGATCATGGTCCTTAATGCCAGAAATTGGTTCTACACTCACTGCTTCTAGCATGTGTAGCTGTTTTGCAGGTCTAGACTGTCGGGAGCTGCACAGCATCTGGAAGTTTAGGTTTCAGTGCAGCTGCAAAAACTGGCAAAGCTATTGTGGTTGGAGCCTAAACTGCTGTAAAATGTTGGTCTTTTTCCATAGCCAGCCTCTCTGTGTAGTACTGTGGGTTCAACTTCAGGCAGGACTGGGACTTGCTGAGTTGCCCTATTCAGTCTTCACAGATAATACAACACTTTTATTCTCTGGTTCAGCACTTCCTACAACTTCGGTGGTGTTTTGAGGAACAGCACTGACACTGTAAAAAGGTATTTTCACTAGACCTAATAATTCTGGAGAAGAAATTGATTAAAACAGTGTCATCTGCTGAAAACTAGCTGCTCTGGACTCTTTGGCCTTCTGCTGTCCGTCACCTTGAAACCTAAATAGTCCTGCACATGTTTCAAAACAGGTGATGTGTGTCACAGCTGCAATTCAAACGCAGTCCCATTTTCTGTCACGTCCCAGCACACTTTTTGTTCACTGGTGCTGTAGGCAGACTTCTACTTCTCAATTTTTTTTCCCCTTCCAGAAACATTAAAAGTAGGAGTATCAGCTAGCTGCATGCTGCTGCCATGATGGGAACCATGCGCATACCTGGCTCAGAAACACCACTTCATTACTTCCTTTTTTAAAGCACAGGGTGCTTCAATCTAAAAACACTTCCTCTGTTTTCTTTCCCCTTAATAGTTTGACTCCTCGAGAGTTCAATTCTTACGGCTCCCGCAGAGGGAATGATGCTGTCATGGCCAGAGGAACATTTGCAAACATTCGCTTGGTGAACAAGTTTATTGATAAACAGGGACCTCAGACGATCCATTTCCCTTCTGGGGAAACGGTAAGTGCTCACGCTGCTCTGAACGGAGGCTCGCTGACTGCAGGGGGGATTAGCGCTGGCTTTCCCTTCCAGCTCAGGTCACTTAGGTAAGTGCCTTTTAAGCAAAGCCAGTGAGGGGACAGGACCTGTACTGACCCGGGGAAGCAGGTCGCGCGTACCAACCTAACGTGATGCTGTCAGGCCTATCAGTGGAGAGCGTGACCACGGAGAAGTGGTAGTGGAAGGGGCAGGAAGCGGTGAGATAGGGTAAAAGCCACAAAGCACTGTGTGGTAAATACCCATAAAAGTGTGGCTTGGTGGGAAGTGTGGGCTTTGGCTATTCATGTGGGGACGCTTTTTCCTCGTTTCCCTGGAACTGTGCTTCCATCCCAAAAAACAGTATGAAGTGTTTGGCATTTTCACTGCAGCTGGACGTGTTTGATGCTGCAGAAAGATACAAGCAGGCTGGTCACCCTCTGATTGTGCTGGCTGGGAAGGAGTACGGAGCAGGAAGTTCCAGAGACTGGGCAGCTAAAGGACCATTCCTCTTGGTGAGTGACTGCGGTGAACTAGGAGGACAGTACGTAAAAGTGCGTTCACTTGGCAGGAAGACTCGCTTATGACCGACACCCGGGGTAGCTCATTCTCGCTTTTGGTAGCATGAGCTATTTTGAAACCTCAGCTGCCGCCAAGGGCCACAGTACTGTTGCAAAAGCCATTTAAATATTAATAGATCCTGCTCAGACTGGAAGCCTTGACTGATCTTCAGCTAGAAATCCACAAGGCTGTACCAGAAAGGCTGGTTTCTTCATTTCTGCTTCCCATAATCCAGTCAACCTTGGGTCTGCTTCCAGCCGCCTCCTTCAGCTCACTTAGCAGGGAAGGTAGAAAGTGTATGAGAAAAGTAGTACCACTGAAAATGAAATTTAGCGTGGCTTCACTACAGAGACTGCAGCTTTGCTTAGCTGTGAAATACCTGTTTCGTTGTCTGTCCTGTCCTGAACTGTTTTAACAGCCCAAACTCTGATTCGAGCTTTTTTGGTATGGAATTTGTGAAGGCAACAGCGTGGGTGTTACTAAACAAAGTTTTAGGGGAGTTGGTGTTTAAGATTACATACGTCTTAAGTTTTGTGGGTTTTTTCCCAGTGGTGATGCATCTTAATTGGGTTAATATGTAAAAATACAGAAGTTAATTGAACTGTGTGGTGGAGCTTGTGGTGTAGGAGCGCAACACTGAGTTAGCAGGAGGGAGGGAGGTGATTGGGGGTGCTCAGCGTAAGACGCTGGAGTAGTATGGAGGATTCCTGAGAAACCATACGTAACTTTCTGACCCTCAGACTTCTGTAAACGGTGTTTGAAAGGTAATGTGTGATGAAGTCATCCTGGACAGTCCGCCCTCAGACAGACCTGCAGACTCTGCCAGTAGCTGGTAAACAGAAGGGAGGGGACCGCACCGATGCTGACCTCCTTCCCGTAAGGACAGAAAGGCTGTGCT
>NW_010253638.1:33982-53046 GCF_000690775.1 Eurypyga helias
AGGGCGTCAAGGCTGTGCTTGCTGAAAGCTATGAGAGAATTCATCGAAGCAACCTCGTAGGGATGGGAGTGATTCCTCTGCAGTATTTGCCTGGAGAGGACGCAGGGACTCTGGGACTCACTGGACGTGAGCGTTACACGATTGTCATTCCTGAAAAACTAAAACCGCAGACGAACGTCCAGATTAAGGTATGAGACACCGAAGGGCTGAATTTTCTGAATCACTGTAATTTCACTCAGAATTAACTGCCTGCTCAAACGATGTGCGTTCATGTGGCAGTAAGCCTCTCTCCCTTGAGGAAGGGAGAGGAATTGAGATGGCGCAGGGCATGAAAACGGCCGTGGTGATGGGGATTTGTTCCAGTGGGATGTGAAAGCAGAATGCCCAACTGTTGTACTTAGCAAAAGGAGTCCTGTACTGCAGACTGGTCTTTCTGAGTCTGCTGTACGTTTCTCTGTCTCTGGTAAATGCTGGAAGCTCAACAGAAAGTGTTAAGCATTAAATAAACGGAACTAACTCATTTAAAGGAATTCAATATTAAAGTAATTCTTTGGCAGTTTCAACTGGCAGAATACTGGACACTGCAGCGTTCGGAGAGGAGTCTAAGCATGACCTCTAGTGAAACTTCAGCCCCTCTGTTTCAGACGTGGATTTTTGCCTCACTTTGCCTCCAAAGCTATGCCCCTTTTTTTTTTTTTTTTTTATCCTGGCATCTGTGATAAAAACTTGGTTTATTCTTGATTGGAATGCCTTCAAAACTGACCGACTTGATAACATCAGAGTCTGCTTTTTACTGCAGTTACCACAGCAATCTACCTGTGGCGTGTTCATTTGACCCAGGTGGTCTCCCTGGGTTTCCTAACAACCGCTGTTCACGTGTACCTCAGTAACAGCCCTGAAATGGGGACGGTATAGATCCCAGGGGGCTTTCCAGTCTCAGAGGAACACTGTGCAGGGATCTGGAAGTACCCGGCTAGGGGAGCCTTCAGTAAAGCACAGTGGTTGTATTCCCGTTGCGCTTCTGTCTCTGAGCTTTCCTGATTCCCAAACAGCGGGCCTCAAAGAAAGCCAGTGGAATCAGAACTGGTGTTGTACCTAAGCCAGAAGGGTGACCCCACAGAAGGATGGCCAGCTTCCATGCCCCTACATCCGAATGAGGCCGCAGTAAATCTAAATGAGGGTGCAGATGCCATGCCAGGAGACTCCATCCTGTGTCTGTTACGGTTTAAGTCACTTCCCTCTTAAGCACCCGGCTGTAGTGTGGAAAGAAACCCCGATGTCCATTGCCTGTTCACTTCAGCTTTCTGTCCATTTCCTAAGATGCCAAGACTGTCGTAATAATCCTTATTTTACTGTGATGTCGTGTGACACGTGGAAGGTTCTGCTGCTTGACTGACTTTGACTTTGACCCCAACAGCTGGATACCGGGAAAACCTTCCATGCAATCATGAGATTCGACACTGACGTGGAGCTCACGTACTTCCACAACGGTGGCATTCTGAACTACATGATCCGTAAAATGGCATCCTAATCAAAAACACCCAGCAAAAACGTCCAGGTACAAGCCTCCTCCTGGTGAGCGCAGCAAAACTATGGTAATCGTGAGTTTGTGAGTGCGAACGGTGTTGCCACGGATTGTGTCAGCAGGCTTGTTCACAGCCCTGAATGATCCTGTGTACCAGGACGCTGGGCACACCTGCCCAATTAAAGTAAACAGCATTTATTACTTGTTGCCTGTGGTGGTTGGCTTGACGTACCTTAGAATACAGTGCAAAAGTCATTAAAGTACTGCTGGAATCTCTGGATCTGCGGAAGATAACGCGTTGATTTCATGTATTGGCCCATTTAGTTTGACTCTGAAGTTACATTCTATGCTCTTATCAGTGGTCCAAAAATTAACTGACAGTGTAAGAAACAATTGTTATTCCTTCCTAATTACCTGATAATGACTTGATTTCCTATTCAGTTGACCAGCATCTGAATCTAATACTGAAATTTATTATTTAGCACTCTATTAATATTGAAAAATGTGAACTTTTTTGTTTAAAATCTAAGCCTTTGTGGAAAGGTGAACCTATTGGGGATACTATTTCTAATGGATAAAATTAAATTTATTTTGAAGAAGTTTGGTGGTTTTTGTCATGTTATCCTCAGTACTGAGAGGCAGAACAAACCTTTCACTTTAAACTCTTCTCCCTGTCCCTGTAGGAGCAGAGTCATACAAGTCTTGGCTTCTCATATTTTAATCACAGAACGGTTTGGATTGGAGGGACCTCAAAGCCCACCCAGCGCCACCCCCTACCACGGGCAGGGACACCTTCCACTAGACCAGGTTGCTCCAAGCCTCATCCAGCCTGGCCTTGGACACTCCCAGGGATGGGGCATCCACAGCTTCTCTGGACAACCTGTCCCAGGCCTCCCACCCTCTGCGGGAAGGATTCCTTCCCCATGGCAGAGGGGCTCCAGCCCTTGTCTGTGTTGTTTCTTTGAATAATCTGCCTGAGACAGGATGAATACAAAACTGCCAGATACCGGCAGTCTTCTGTAACCCAGCAGAATGCTGCTGTCATGTACTCCCTCTGTCTTGTGTCCTCCACGAGTCAGTCTACCACAATGTCAGGAGCCTTGTCAGCAGTTTTTAGGGTGCTTAGCAACCAGCGATTACACTAACGCATTCACTGAAGTCAGCGACTGCCCGATCCACGATACCACGTGAATCTGGTTACAGTGATAACAACTATCCTCCTCCTCCGAGATAAACAAGGTTGCAGTACTAATTCTTACTCTTAACTGTATTTTGGGCAACTGCCCCAGCAGTTAACATAGTGGAGAAATCCTCTCAAAGTAATCTCATTTATTTTTAGTGCAGTTGACTCCAGCTGTTATCTGGGAAAAAAAAAAACAATGGAAATTGTTCTGAAAGAAGACAAGAGGCGTAAGGAGGGGTAGAGGTTGCACTGTATCTGCATCTGGCTCGTCGTGCTTGAGTACAGCAGAGGGCACCAAGCTCCTCTGGCGAATCCACGGAGGCCCACGGCGATGTTGCAGGGTCTGGAGCATCTCTCGTGCAGAGACACTGACAGCTGGGGCGGTTTAGCCTGGTGTAGAGAAGGTTCAGGGACATCCCTGCTGCTTGTGTACAAATACCTGAATGGAGCAGGTGTACAAAGAAGATGGAGCCAGGCTCTTAGCAGCAGTGCCGCTTATGAGACAGGACAGCAGGGTAAATGTTAATCACCATCCAAATTAAGCCTTCACCCAACTTACAGGGCGAGCCTTGTCCCCTTCTGGGGCTCGTTGAGTTAAGCAGCACACAGAAAGGTGTCCATTCTGCAACTGCAGCAACACCAGCGTGATGAGTGTGCAGTGACAGAAGAAAACAGGGCTGCCATTTCTCCCTTACAGAAAAGTTACTGGACACTTTCTCTACTTAAATACATGCCAAAATGCCCAGAGCATTAAAAGTTATTTTTAAAACTGTATTTAAGCCCTACTTTAAAAGTGTCTGTATGCATAAGCTGTGTTGTCCGCATGGAAGTACACTCCATCCAGAGGTCAGTGGTGGCAAAGACGATTCTGATTCACACAGACATGCTTGAAGTCGTGGCCCCTCACCTAAAGTCAGATGTCAGTTCGTCATTCAACTTGATGTTGCTTTTCTCAGACCAGCTTCTTCATCGCAGCAGAGATTAAGATCTAGATGCGTAGGCGCATGTTGACGAGGGGTTTACTACGTCAGACAGCATAAAGAACATTTCTATACATGGAAATACTTGGGAATATATATATACATGGGAATATTTTTTATACATGAAAATTGATCATCCCCATTTCAGCTCAGTGCAGTAGCATAGTGCAAGCACTAAAATGATGAGTTCAGTTGGACGTTTCTTCAACATCAAAATTCTTTAAAGAAAAATTAATATTTTTCCATTTCTGAAAATCCATTTGTGTCCCAGTTTCAACGTTCTCTACTACAAAGCTTTTGATTTTGATCACTGGTAGATTATCAAATGTCTTGTACTTCACTATGATTCCCCAGTCATGCTGGCAGTTAGCATTTTGACAATGCATCTTGCTTTTTTTCTCAAAACAGTCGAAGCAGATTGGTTTCCGGTGAGGTTTTGTTATGTAACGCTCCTTGAAGGCATCTCCTAGGACAGTGTGATGAGATTCCTGAAACAACACATGCCAGAAGCACTTAATAGTAGAAACACCATTCCTCATTTATTGCCTGGCATTCCCTTTCCATTCACAGATTTCACGTCCCTGGTGTGGTGCTTCCCGTCATTTAGGAGGCTCACCTTCCATCCCTCTTGGCTCATTGCTCTTTTTTTTAATTTTCATTAAATACCAGATACTAGAAAGACCCAGACCTGGCTTTATCAAGGCCGAAGTTACTATATATCACCAGTCACCAGCTCATACGTGTTTGAAATTCCTTAGCTTCTCCAAAAACTGCACTTGCAGTATTTGAGCCTTGTGTGTGATGGTCATCCGGACAACAGACCCTTGGAGAGACTCCTGCTCCCCACTCATGTTAGCTGTAGGACCCCAGCTCTCCCTGAGGGGCAATGCAATCACTTTGGGGTAACCCTAACATGGTAAAGGGGTTACAGTTGTTGATTGTAGCACAGAATCACGGAATGCTTTGGGTTGGAAGGGACCTTAGAGATAGAATCATAGAATTCTATCTCTGATTCTATAGATTTAGAATTCTATAGAATTCTAAATATTCTAATAGAAATTCTAATTCTATAGAATTCTATTCTATAGAAATTCTATTTAGAATTCTATCTATTCTAAGATCATATAGTTCCAGCCCCCTGCCACTGGGGGGGGGGGCTCAGCTGTGCCCTGGAGCCCCTTACCACGTCACAATTGTGCTTTTCAGAGCAGCATAAATAGAATCACCTTCAAAAGAACAAATTTCAGAACTATAAAGGCTCAAAGCACGCAGAAAAGGATGTCTCTCATGATCACTGCTTTCCACGTGTAGAGTATTGGCTTCTTGGGCCTACAGAGAAATTCTTTGGGTTCAGAGAGAGGACAATAGAAACGTCCCCACGAGGTACGCAGAGGCAACGTGAACTACCTAAAGAACGGGAAGCAAAGCAATATGGAAGAATTAAGTGGCTCTTCTCGTAACACCATGGTTCGCCTTGCCTTCCGGAACAGAACACTGGCCCGTCAGTGCTGATCCCAGCACGCTGTACGGGCAACTCGCAGTCAACACAAACCTCTCAGCTGCAGGAGGATTTACAGTCTTACACTAATCAGTCATCGTCCAGCCGTTACACTAGTAGGGATGTCACTGAGATCACGTGGTTTTCCACAAAACTCATCGGTTTCTAACGGAAGGGGGTTCAGGACAACAGAACAGGTGCTGGTTGTGTCACGTGTCACGTGTTTGCACGCCTTGGACACCGTCAGCCGCCACCGTAACCTGCGACAGAAGCGGTTGTGACCCGTCCTGTCATTTACTGGTTTACTCCCATTTTTTTTCTGCTCCACTTTGCACGGAACAGCCTACCTTCCTCCCCCATGAACAGTGCTGTTCGTTCAGTAACGCGGGCTTCCCGGCTGCTCGCGGATGCGGGTTCCCGTGCAGAGGCATACCTTGATGAGTCTGATGTCATCTGTACTGCAGGCATAGGCTTTGCATTTTCCACACAGAAGATTTTTTTTCCCTTCCACTGCCTTCGGTCTTGTTTCCTTCTTCCTGGAATCTCGTAATACCTTCTCCTTCATCTGCAGTTCGTGTATCTTTAATAAATAAATAAAAATGAAGTTCATTAGGAAATTAAGCGAAGCCTCAATGTCTGTCCAAGCTTGACTGGGGCACGTAACATCTGGGACCCCGTGGGCTACAGGCAAACAAAACATGCCGTGTTCTAGCAGCGGATGCTGAAGAAAGAACATGGCACATTTCTCAGGTGAAGAGCGCAAGGCTAGAGTGGTGGGCAGCATTATGCAGCCTATTCCTCCCCCTCTCCACCCCCTTGTGTCCCCTTTGGTCGTAACGCCATCGAGTCCTGGTGAAGACAAAGTCATGTGGAACTCCCTACAGCAGAAGTAGCACCGCTGCTCTGGGAGGCTCCTGGTTTGGAAAAACGGCTGCAGAGACCATGGAAATTGCAGGCAAAGAGGCAACAGCCACAGCCTGAAGCTGGGAACCGGCGGCTCATGCAGAAATGGAATCCTCTGGGAAGAAATGAGCAGCAAACCAAGCCCTGGAGGTGGGAGAAGCAGCTTCACAAGGGCTAGAGGGCCTTGGATATCCTGTGTTGTGCAGCTGTCGTGGTTTAACTCCGGCCATCAATAAAATACCACGAGGCCGTTCGCACATGGCATGTTTAACTCCATTCCCCACAGCTCTGGGCCCGGCATCCAGCCAGTTCTTCCCCAGCAGAGCGCACCCATCCCGGCCACGAGCAGCCAGTTTCTCCAGGAGATGCTGTGGGAAACGGTGTCCAAGGCTGCCCTGCCGTCCAGGTGGCCACGGAAGGAGATGGGGTCAGCCCGGCAGGACCTGCCTTTCACAACCCCCGATGACTGGGCCTGAACACCTGGTTGTCCCGTACGTGCTGCGCGATGTCACTCAACCTGACCTGCTCCATCACCTTCCCCGGCACCGAGGTCAGGCTGGCAGCCTGTAGTTCCCCGGATCCTTCTTGCTCCATCCAAGCGATTGGATGATGGGGCTCGTATGATGGTCTGTTGTTTGCTGACTCACCAGAGGGCAGCAGCTTTCCAGATGTGATGTCAGCCCATAAAAATGCCAGACGTCCCTCTTGCCCTCCCGGATGGACCGTCCCCCTCCGTACCGTACCCTGATGTCAGCAGTCCCATTTTGCATGCTGGGCTGGCAAGCTAAACATCACAGTGTGTTGGGATAACGGCAAGTCAGGTCAGGTACCTGATGCGTGGTTAATCCACAGCTCTCAGTGTGTCTGTCCTACCAGAACACTCTCACGCGATTAGTCTGCAGGGAGTAATGCGTCTGGGACGACCTGCTGCCTCATACAGACTTCTCTGTCACTCCACAGCAAACTGAAGAGATTTTTGGAAGAATCTTTGCTTCAGCAGCTAGATATGTTGGCAGCAGGATACCCATCCCTCCCCCCCAGTTTCTACTTTAAACTGAAAGATGGAGACAATGACATTTATTCTCTATTAGGACAGGCAAAAACTCGGTCTTCCAAGAGAATTCTCTGGCAGGGAGAAAGTCTGACATCTGTGTATCTCTGGTGATGAACGCATCTGCTGCTGCCCTTCGGTATTAGCTCCACTCCCTTTCCTATCCCCCCGTTTCCCATGTCAAAATTAGGGTAATATTTCCCTTCCCGTGGGGAGGTTAGGAGAGTTTCTGGGAGGCACCGTGTTACAGCAGCACAAAGCAGGAGGAAAGCGTCATGACAGCAGCATTTCTATTCTTGCTGCCTGGCTTCTGGGTGGCCTGGTGTGAAACCAACGCCTCAGAGCTTCCAGCACAGACTTGGTGGTGTCGTTCACTGCTAAACTGGAGATAAACCAAGCGCAGAGACTGGAGGACTGAGTCCTTTTCCATTTCGGCTGAATGGGAACCGTGCCACTGTTCACAGAAGGGCCTGCAGTTTGCCACCCGCGATGTGGAGAAAATGCCTCTAACATCCCCCCCGAGGGGAGCCTGCTGAGGGAGCACACGGGACGTGCATCCTGAGGGACCACCGAGGTTCTGCACACCTACAAGGTGCAGCCATGGCATAGTCAGAGAGAGAAAAACAAAACCCACTGGTGGTTGTTTTAAATACTTTTGCCTGGCCTGGGGCCCCTGGAAAGGTGAGAGGAATTGGAACAAGCATTATGGGAATGCAAAGTCTTATCAAAAAATCCCTGTCAAGAGACTGTAAGAATTTGTCAAGTGCCAGGGAAGCGTGCCATACATGTGCAGGACTGCAGGCTGGAGCACAGCAGGTTCATAGCAACGTGTTCAAAGCACAAACCCCTCTCCACACACCCTTTGCACTTGAGACCAAACTTCTCAAAGATGCTTAAGTGTTTGGTTTCACGTGGAAGCACTAACTCAGAACAGAAATTGTGATTTCTGCATAACATCTACCAGCAGATACCACTTAGAGATTAATTACTTGGAGCTTAAACATGTCTCTTGGGTGCTACTTGAACTGGAGCAGCAGTCCCAGATGCAATCACAAGCCGATTATGTTAGTCACTGTACATACACACGTTGTAAAGAAAAGACAGGCCGTACCCCAAGTCATTCACTGTCTAAACAGACCTGAGGAAGAGGGGACATGGAGAGGTGGAAGGGCTTAGCCAAGGTCCTACCACAGCAGAGTGGGAGCAGGTCACAGCATTCCCTGGTCCAGCTCATATCCCTGGTGTCATTCCTGCAGTTGGTGCTCAGCCAGGTTTCCCTTCCCCACAGGCTCAGCTCTCTGCCCTGTCGACATAATTTCTGGAGTGAGAAACACTGGTGGGGATGGGATGCAGGTCCTCCAGCATGTCCAGGTAAACACAGCACACCTGAGGAAACAGAACAAAATGATTTCTCGGGAAGGAAAAGACCTTTCCCAGGGAGCCAGTGGGGACAAGGCAGTGCTTGCAGCTCACCCCCGCCGCAGCAGGACCACCCATGGCCACCCAGGCGTGGTACCCACACCACAGAGGGGGTTGGACAGATGCCCTCCCCAGAGCCATGTGCTCCTGCAGCCCACCGTGGGCCCTCTCTGGCTTTTAGAATTCAGGCTCTGGTTAGCAAGTACGGGAAAAAAAAAAACCAAACCCCAAACCAAACAGGGCTGAAGTTGTCTACATGGGGAAAATGCCTTTTTTCCAGTGTGCCATAGTTTTTATGTCTACAGTGGGGCAGAAAAGATCTCTTCCTCACCTGTGAGCCTCCCTCCATCTGGTTCGTGGTCAGGAATCCTTCAAGAACAAGGGCTAAAATCCTGCTTCTGTTATAGAAGTACTGGTATCCAGTAAACTCTTCATGTGCCCTGGACAATTCATCGGGGCAGTTATATTGTTCTTCAGCTATTATCCCAAATCATCTGGTTTTTTCCACTTCAACTGAAACTTCATTTGGTTCAAGTCTTCTTAAAATATCTTAATTAAATTAGCAAAGTTATTTTCTCTGTCCTTGTTTTTCTAAGCTTGCGTACAACAGTCTTTTTAAAATACTGGGGTGGGGAGTAAATCAGGATAGCAAAGACTTTTGCTTTGGATTTAGGACAAAAGCACACATAGAGCATGTATCAGATTGCATGGAAAAGTGTTTTTGTGTAAAGTGTTAATTTTTTTTTCCGACATCCTTGACAAGGAATTAATAATGATGTAACCAAACAAACATTTAACCACTGTAAACTGCAGAGACTTTCTGACAGCGTTAACAAATTTTGTCCTTCCAGCAGTCCCTGTCAAGCGCTACGACACTGCTTGTCCTCAGTTAGGGTGGCACAGCACACTCACAGAATTTAGATTTAACAAGAGCAAGGGGAAGCGGGCAGAAAGGACCCACATGAATTGTTTGTACGAGTGGCAGCCCTGCAAATTAATTCTTAGTGCAGGGGAAAGACACTCTTGCAGATCTTACAGCCATCAAAGGGCACACTGCAACATCACCAGGGCAAAAAGAGCTGCTGGAAGCTGCTGCCACCCATTTGGGGGGCAGCGCATTAGGTTCCCTGGTTCATATTTTGGAAGGAGCTCCCTCTCTGTGGTGGGGTGAGAGTGCTGCAGGTGTTCCCCTTGGAGAGCACAAAAACAACCCCAGCTCCTCCATGGGCTCACCCTACGGATGTGGGCATTGCTTTCTGCTGTGGCTGCTGGGGGAACACTGCCTGCCGAGCAAGCCCGTCCTTCTAAGAAATAGGAAGAGTTTTTAAACATCCACCCTCCCATAACCACAGCTCCTTTAATAGATGACAATTTTATTGCTGATGACTAAAACTGAGCACTTGCAAGCCTTCAGCTGTATTTTTGTTACCAGGCTTAAATCCCTGGTCCCTGGAACCACCATGCTCAGTGGTGTCCCCCATGGTTTCCCCCGAGACGGACCTCGTTCTCCCAGGATGCCTTCAGGAACCCCCATCCTCACTCAGTCCCCCCTTCCCACTGCACCAGCACCCCAGCTCGCTGCAAGCTGGGGTCAGCCTGTGCTCCCCAGAGGGTTTGTTGCCTCTCGCCACCCTCCTTGTCTCAGGCTACTCATACCACTGCTCCTTCTGCTTTTCAGCTTACTGCAGTATAAGCGATAAAGCATCCGAGCAGCTTGGAAGCCACCAAAGGGGACTGACTTTGCCATTTTTTGCTATCCTTTGCATGGTCACTCTTCATTAAAGCTTGTACAGCGCTGCCCTTCGCAGCTCAGCCAAGAAAGAAAATCTACACAACCACTTAATACCAAAAGAACTATTTCAAAACAACAAAAAAAAATCTAAGCTTCAAGAAGCCTTTTTGCAGAAATAACTCTAATTATGCAGGGTGAGGTTTCTAAGCCTAATACCAATTTCCAGAGACTTGATAGCTTCCTAAGGGAAAAAGTACAGTTTAGATCAGACAGTATAAAAGTAGCTGGCAGCTACTGGTAGTGAACAAAATATAGCTGCAAATGTTTACTTTTTAATAGATAAGCAAGAGTCTTGTGTCTTCCTGGAGCCTGACTGGAATTCAGATATTGTTTGACTTTTTCTCTCCCACAACACACATTTGATCTCATAATACTTTCAAAACCTTGAGCAAATAGAATACTGAAAGTTAAACATTACATGAGTCAAATGTACCCATTACCATGACTTCAAAACAACTGCTCAGAAGAACTTAGATCTGTAAGCAAATATTTTAATGACGAGTTAAGAGTAACCAGTCTTTACCACAGCTCACTTTCCTAATAATTCACCTGCTAGCCCTGTGAAGATTTCTGAATATAACACCACTCGTAGCCATTCCTACAGCTTCTTTTTTTGGTGGCGGTTGGGCTTTTTTTTTTCCCCACTGGAGAAGTCCAGAGCATTTGACATCTGTTCATTGTTTACCCAGCGCAATGCACTTGGCCGGTTCTGCTCATTTCATCACAAGAGTAAACCAAGGCATGGCGAGGCAGAGCCTCGCCACCGGTGTTAATGGCTTACATGGCACTATGACAATTTACAGCAGGTAATGATATATCCAGGGATGTTAAACTGCCAGGGCTATGAGCCTATGGAAGGGGGAGACATTGCCATTCTGGTCGCCTCTGCTGACAGCACAGCACCTGCAGGTTGGACCACGTGCAGCCCCCCCCATTGCTGAGAAAATGCTGTAGGAAGGAATCTTGTTGTCACGAGTCTCGAGAGTTCTTCTTTTTTCTTATCTGACAATTAAAAAAAAAAAAAAAACACTGGTCCACATGAATACATGTATTTGAGACCAATTTGATAAAAATATCTCCAAAACTCCAACACAAAAATGCAATGTTTTCAAAATTGTAGTCACTGATCCCCTCGAAACTGAATCAGTGTGAGCAAACATTTTAAAAATGAAATTTAAATTCAAGGGTTTTAATTTCATTCTTTTTTCATTTCTGAATGTAGATGACTGACTGCTGAGCCCATCAAAAATAACACCAGAACGACCAGTTATCGCAGTGGAGTCAGGATTTCACAAAAAATTATATGTGTACTCCTGCAGGCAACAGCTGAGGACAAAAATCCTGAAAATGGCACCTTTGCTTGCACCTATAGTTTGGGGATGAGGCAGATGATTTTTTAAGCTGAACATACCCTACCACATGCTGGCTTTGACCTCTATAGCTTTCCTGCTACAGCAATTCAACAAACACCCTTGTTAAAAATAATGTCTTGCACAAGGTAAAAGTTGATCTAACCATCCCTCTAGAAAAAACAGTAAAGATGACACAAGTGGCCTGAAGTGGTATTACTTTGCTTTTTGTTAAAAAGAATCTCTGGATTATTTTATTTCACACAGACTGATGTTACCCTGTCTTCTCTGACCTTCTACATTTGGAAGTGTATTTTTTCCATTTCTCCTTTGTTGTCTTCACAGCTATATTTTAAGATAGTGTGACGTTAGTTTTCCAGCAACACATCAGTTTCCTGACCCAAAATTACATTTTCATTTCCATATCAAATCCAGTGAAATTATATTTACTTCAGTAATTTTGTCAGAGCTTTAACAAGTCGAAGTAACTTCATTTATTTAAAGCTTTTTTGAGCGCTCGTTATTGTTGTGTGTAATTGCCGGAAGGAAAAGGAAGTGACAAATAATAATTATCAGGATTTTATTTTTTTAATTACAGAATTCCGCACCAGGCTAAGAACTGGCAGTTCTACAAATAGGAGCGTGTTAGGAGGACAGAACTACCACACTAGGCAGTACTACAGAGCATACCTGCAAAAGCAATGGAAAGATACTTCCGTGTTCTTTAGCATGGCTAGCCCCAGAAATTATGCTGGTTTAATGCCTTTTTCTTGAGCAAACAGGTATTTTCAGAACCACTGATTCAGAGCTCACGAGCTTTGAGACTATGTGGTCCACCAAAACCATTCACAGAGCCTTTGTTTATTTTAACAGACAAACAAATGCAAGCTCCACCCTGGCCTTGGAGCCAAGGAGAGTGGGTGTAAGTCAGTGCATTTGCTTTCCTCTGAAAAGGACATTTCTGAGTAGTGTGAACTTCACATTTATCTCAGAATATCCATGCCACTTCTGCTGCACTGAGACATAAATCATATAATACATAAAACAGCAGAGGCCCATCATGTTTTGTTTTGCCTCCCCCCATTCAAAAATTGTACAGAGAAGACCATTAAAGAGGTAACGTTACTATAATAAAAGCTGGGCACCAGCACAGGCAGGTTCTATGGCTGATGAGAGGACAAACACTTCCACTTCTGCGAATCCATTCTTGGGAAGGTTTGCCTAAAATACACACAAGTACAGGAAAGTTAACTGGCTTTAACTCAGCAACCTGAACCATTGTTACAACATAATAGCACTAACTTTTTAGCAACTTATAGTAGAACAGCTATGATTTTATGGTTATTTATTTTTAAAAATTAAGGACTCGGTACTGTGAGAGTCATCTGGTCACTCACATTTGCAGAACCTAGACTTTTTTGAACACAACTCATCTCCTGGGTTTTACAGACCCTGCTTTGGGACACTCGGTGGGTATAGAGCTGGTCTTCTCTTCCCAAAGGCCTTTCACCTTTTTGGCATTAAGAAGGGATATCTGTAATGTTTGCACTCTAATGGAAACCAGACGTGGCAAGAATGAAAACAGAGCCAGCCCGAGTCCTACAAAGCAAACTTTGGCCCCAAAAAGGCTCCAGCTAAAGCTAGCTTTCTTCATCTGTCCCCTTCTGCCTGGATTTCCCCTTGGCGAGGCAAAGTTGTTCATGGCCACCAACACCCCCTTGTCATCTTTCACTGCTGATATATGTTGTGAGTGGCCTCTCCCCAAACCAGGGCAGCTGAAAGGAGGGTGCCCTGGGACCACCATGGTTTTGGGGGGCACACGCACATACAAAGCTGCAGCCCGTTGTTTTCTTCCCCGTAACAGCAGGACAGGTCCTCAGCTTCTCTCTTGCACGGGGGTGGTCTCTGAAGTGATTTCCACAAGCGTCTCTCAAGACAACTGCAGTGACAAAAGTAAAACCAACCCTACCACAGCCATAGCAATCACTCTGTGGTTACCGCCCAAGGCAGGAGCCCAACACGGGCTCTGACCGACCGGCCTTGGGCCGGGGAGACACAGGCAGACTGTAGACCACGTATTCACTCCTGAAATACAGAGTTTTGTTTAACCAGTGTACTTTGTTAAACAAAAAAAATACTTAGTGGTGGTATTTTGATGGAAAATTTAGTCTAAAAAATTTTAATGTTTAATCACTATTTAAAGGTGGGGGTTTTATTTTTTAAATTAACCAAGCAGCTTTGATTTCTGTTGCAGAACTTTGAGACCAAAGCCCTCTGGTCTCTCTGTCCTTGAAAAAATACTGCTGTTTTGACTTTCTACCTTCTTTCCTTAACAAATCCTGAGAGCCAGAAGGCAGCAGGGTGGAGGGTGCCTTTTCGAAGACACTGCAGAGGTCTAGCCACAGCCCACCAAAGCAACCCCCATCTAATAAACCTCGCTCAATCCCTGTCAGCTCCATGTAATAAAATTAAATCCTTGGATTTCTTTCAGATGACCCATCAATACCTTCCCTGCAAGCCCTTGCTTTCCTCTCCCATTATCCCAGCCCAGCAGTGTGCCAGTTTTGTTACTGCTCTGGTTGCAGCAAGTATGCGATGAAATCCTGCAATGGTCACGGCTCCAGATTACACCTGACAAATCGAGTAAGTGTACTCTCGGCTGTTTGCCATACGGTTATATCAGAGGCCAGGGACAAATGACACACTTACTACATTTTTTACAGATATACATTTGTCCAGAGCAAGCGCCGTATACATGAGAATAAAACTTGTGTTAGCAATGCTGCCAGATTTTAAATACTCGTGTATTTAGCCCCTTGCTCTCAACAGTTACCCTTCAGGGCATTACTGAGTGTCTTGGAAAACAGCTAGGGTTTTGCACTCCTCCTCTGCACAGAACAGCTGAAACTGTGTTTGGTTTTAAGAATTGCCTAATAAGTGAGAGCTTCCTTGCCAAGATTAAAGCCTGAAGCCAAGTGCAAGAGACCATATTAATATCTTGGAGTGGGGGAAGGAGAATCTTTTGTGTGAAAGAAAGAAATAAATTCCCTATCACCTGGAGAAAGTAGAGAAAGACCAAAAATCAAAGCACTTAAGAATGAGTAAGGGATATATCCTTGCATTAATGCTTCTAAGATCATCTTAAAGCAACCATATTTTTGCTTTTAGAAAAGGAGATAAGAATAAATTAAAATTCCACAATTCTTTTAGAAGTGCATCTTTCATGGTTCCCTGCATTGGTGGTGTTAAAGAAACTCATACTTCAGTGACATGACATTTTTAAAAAGCGTAGAGCATCAGACTTCCAATTCATAATCACCTTCCTCAAAACACTGAACATGGGCTTTTTCACAGGACCGCCAGCTTACAGCAACAGCCAACATAGAACTGAACAGATTTTTTCCAGAACCTTGTCCATAAACACTGGTGAGACTGTCTGTCATCTGGCCATTGCGGTGCCACTCTGAGACTCAGGGCATCTGCGTACCACTCCCAGCTGTGTCCCGGTACTTCTTTATTCACTTTGGACAAGTCATTTGTGCCTCATGTGCCTCAACATTCCAAATGCAAAATGTAGGAAATAGCTTTATCCTACTGTAGTACTCACATTATTTGTACACGTGCACACGGCCTTTATTACTCCAACCAGAAACATTTTTCCCATATTCACTTGCAAAAGCTGTTGAAATTCACTTCCCTGGCTTTACCACTGACCACACATCCTTTGATATTTATTTTTAAATAAATAAATTTAGGATGCGGTACACCTTGAAAGCCACCAGCTCAGTCCAAATAATAATAAGGACCAGAAAGCACCTGTTCATCAGTAAAGGGCAATTCCTTGAAGCCTGGAGTAGTTAATTTAAAACAGTGCAATCTAGATCTCTTGCCTTGCCTGGAATCCGATGTCTCCCCTAGGCTCTTTGGAGTATCCTCTTCAGAAAATTTAAGTTCGAATGAAAAAAACTGAGACTTCTCCAAAGCCTGAAACTGCTTTTTGACCGGTATGACTCCTGAGACCAGTGTGCATGTACATCTGTATTTTTTCAGTGTCCACTTTATGAATGGGTGAAATGAACCACAGAAGTTACATGATTCACCTACAAGGTCTCTGGACACAAGCAGAGATGGTTGGTGATTTGCATTTCCAAACACCAGTTCTAAGAAGAAATGACCGGTGCCTCTCGCCAGGCAGAGCCAGGCACCAGACAAGTCTATTTCAGATGGAGGAAGAAGTTCTCCAAGAAATGCAACACACGTGCATTCCTTTCAACTGAAGGGGAAGCTCTGCCCTTAAGCCGCACCCTTCCTGGTTCATAGAAACCTCTCCAAAAACCAATTTTACCGAGCCTCTTAGACTAATGCACTATTTTCCTTCCCATTCCCTGATGTGAGAGAGACATCTTACAGCAAGCTGGGAGAGACGCTATCGCTGGTCACCAACTGGGAAAGAGCCAGGAGTTCTCACAATTCTGGATATGCCACGTGCATCTAGCTGTGGCCTCAGGCAGGAAAACATCTTCCAGTCTTTCATGCTACCAACCTGAAATAATACCTGCAATCTGTGAGTGCTCCAAGGCTGACCTCAGCCACCGACCTCCACGACTTACATTCAAGACCGCAGGCACAACCCATAGTGCTCCTCTTACACCATGACATCAGAGAGGAGTGCAGCCTTGCAGCCAAGCTTTCCATCCCAGTCCTCCAACTTCGTGCTCTAAAGAAACATTGCTAGGCTGAGTATCCCATTCTGTGATCATTTTGGAAAGCATTTGGGTTAGGCTGGATCATACCTGAAGGCTTCCTGAGAAAACCCAACAGCTTTTGCACAGGAGATTTCTGCTCCGTGAGGCTCAGGCCCCCTTCGACTCCATTTCCTTTGTCTGTGTTGAAATTTACTTCTAGTAAATAGTTTTGTTTTTCAGATTTAACCAATACAAAGAATTTAAGCCAGCCAGATGGAAATACCTTCACAAAATTACTGAGAAATGTCATGTAGTAATACTGTGAATGAGTTCCAGGAATTACTGAAAATCACTTGCTATTTATTGCTTAGTAATATAGTGCTTGAGGTTTCCTGTCACTAGTTCAGTTGTGCCAAAGCTTAAAAAAGCTAAAATACGGTTTCACATGCTCTGCAAATGCCTGCTTCTACCGGATCGCTTTACAAAAAGAACTGACCTGATATCCAAGTGCACACGAAGATCGGAGGACCCTTCTTTATTCACATTGTGACCAAACTGCTTACAAATGCTAACCGTGAGAGCAAGAGCAAAAAGGAAAACAGAATTAAAGTGCAGTAGGCCTCATTATCCCATGCTTTCAGACAAGTAATTCTGTCACCCTTACCAAATAACTCAAGCACAGCATTTCAGCTTGCAGCTGATAGTCGACATGGCATAGGCAGCCCCTCACCACCGCAAAGAGAAGGGCTACACCGCATACCCCTCTACTCCTGAGGCCATCAGCTGAGACCAGAGCATGTCTTTCATGACCACAGGGAACTGAAAAAAAAAACACCAATTTTCCTGTTTCCGCCTGAGGTACAGCGGAGCATCTCAAGATGCCCTGCCTGCGTGACTGAGAACCACAGACACACATCAGGGACCTTGGGAGGACTCCAGTCCAACCCTCTGCCCGGAGCAAGCTCAGCCATGGGGTCAGACCAGGTTGCTCAGGGTTTTTTATCCTCTTGGGGCTGGTGATACTGCAAGGATGGAAATGGCACAACCTCTCTGGGCCCCTGCTGCACTGCCAGAATGTCTCCATGCAGAAAAGCTTCTTCCTTATCACCAGGCAGAGCATCTCCTGTCTCAGTCTATGCCCATTGCCTCTCACCTTCCTGCTGTCTGATGCTCTGAGGAGCATCTTTCCTCCTGTCCTTTACCTCCTCATAGCTATTGGTGGGCTGGAGGACACAGGGAGAATGGGGCTGCTCTATGGTGGGCACAAACATTGCTCCCAGCCCCGGCAGTGCCCACAGTTGTGTCAGACTGGTGACAGTGACCAGTCCCACCTACAGCCCCAGAGAAGGTGAGGTCACAAGGATGGACTCCCTGGGGTCCACCAAGGGAGTCCAGCGACACGCAGCAGGAGACAGGGCTGGGTTCAGTATGGTGGATGGCCTGATCAGCCGTTGGGTTGGACTAGGAAGCTCCAAGGTCCCTCCCAGCCTCCACAGTTCTGGGACAGATCATTTCAGATCTCACGTTTGTGTTCGGGTAAAGGAGTACTGACAAGTAAAGTGTTTGACCTACACACTGGATAACTGCAGTCTGGTGGGCAGAGAATGAACTCAGAACTCTGAATCCAGTTTTTTAGGATTAGGTGCACAGTGAACTGGACCAAAGGAACTGGCTGTGTTTGATTAATTCCCCTGTGAGGTTTCTATCACAGCCTATTTACCCAAATTTTGTGACACAGAGTCTCTTAGCAGGTTCCTCAAGCTTTTTCAGAAACAGCTTTCAGTATGTTCAGTGGAAACAGGAAAATCATTGTCACTGTTACGTACTATGTCCATCTTTGCTTCTGTCCGCCCCGATAAGCCTTAACCTCATGAATTTTCCAAGCTGGGGCAAAACAGTAATATCTGCCAAGCGAAGACAATCTTGTCAAGGAAGTAAACACCACTGGTATCCTTATCCAGGGACCTATCTGCAAAACCCCAGCCTAGTCAAAACTGAGAGATTGAGACGACTGCAAAGCCCCAAGATAAGCTTTTTTTTTTTGAGAGAGAGTCAAAGCAGGATGTACTGACCAAAAGGAGAAAACAGGGTCAACTTTTACACATTTACAACAAAACGGTGAGAACAATACATATTGCTCTGGATCCATTTTAACTGCCCCAAGGGGACACAGCTTACACAGCTGAAGCCTGGAGCCCTGTTCCTGGAGCCACTGCCACCCTCAGCAGGGAAAATACAGGCTTGTCTGGTGACAGAAATAGCCCGATGTCTCAAGACCAGACAGAGCTGGTACTTCTGGGAAATTACTCCTGCTAGTCTCTGCATGTTTCCTTTGAGGGAGACCAGTTAGGTCATGTACTCTTCCCTGGAGACAATCCAGGTTTTAAGAGATTCATCTTTTTGTGCCATAAAAGGTCATGTCTGTGCACCAGCACAGCGCTCTGATGTGGTTTTCCACCTATTTCCATGAGTAATGGCAATGGTGACATGAAGTGGTATGGCCACCAGCTCCGAGGCAGCACCCTACAGCCTTTCAAGGATGTGTCCTGGCTCAGGTCTGCCAGGAAGAAGGCAAGGCCACCAGCACCCTCTCAACAAGGACGGAGGAAATGAGATAAAACAGTGAGAACTAGTGGAAAAGGGGAACCGGCACTGTCCCCATCCAGAGGGACCTGGACA
>NW_010253639.1:0-27385 GCF_000690775.1 Eurypyga helias
GATCATTTTGAAAGACAAGTTTTCCAGGAAATGGTGTCTTGAGAATTTATGTGAGCTCTTGGCTGGTAGTAGCTGTATTTATCTTGTGTCTCCTTAAATATGACATTGTAGTTCTGGCACAGTTTTTATTTTTGACAGTGATTGACGTGATTAAGGATGAGTCACATAACAGAAATATATGTTGTTAAGTCAGTGTTTCAGCTTTGTTCCCTGCCCAGCCATGGTAGGAAACATTCCTTTTTGCTTCACTGTTTCTGAATATATGCATTTTGCACCACATTAAATGCATGTTTTATTTATCTTACAGTAATAGGATATAACTTTTATGTAAAGAACAGGAGAAGAATTAGAAAATGGAGTGTTATACTTGCTCGTAGTAGTTACAGCATCCCTTCTAGTGAGGTAGAGGCAGGCTAGCAGAAATCTGCCTGTTTTCCTCAGGCAAATGTACTCTTGATTGCAGTAATGGCTTGAATGCGTGCATCCAGGAACTTAACTGCTAAATAACAGCATGCAGTCTTTGTATTTTTAACTGTTTCATAAATAATTGTCTGCACAGAGTATGTTATATAATCAAAGTGTGGCTTCTGTGAATCTTCCTGCTGCCTTTTGTTGGGAAGTGGATGTTGCTATAGCAACTGGCAGGCATTATTCTTGTTTTATTTTTCTAAGGCTGGAAGGAGGACTCTGAACATTTCTGCAAAATTTGTGAGCTGTAGAGCTTTGCACAGGAAACTCTGCACCAGTGAAACGGTTACCTACGTTACTTGTATTGTTCCCACTGATGTCTAGGTAGTCCAGAATTTACCATTCTTGGGAAGAGAAATCCCAGGAGATATCCCAGGCAGAAATCTAAGTGTCCTAATGTGCTGTGTGTGAAGAGAATTAGGTACCAGGAGCAGTGTAGCTATCTCAGTGTAATGCTTAACTTGGCTTTTCAGTCAGGATGAGCTCCTGTGTTGGAGTTTGGTGTTGACAAGGCTCTCCTACTTTCAATCCCGAGTTAGCTCGTGGTGCTGAGTCAGGACATGAAACCCACATGGCAGTGAACATTCTCCTAAGTAAACAAGGTTGTGGAACTTCATTATTTAAGAAGCCGCATCTTGGAGAAAATTCTGTAGCTTCTATAGCCAATTATAGTCAATTTTACCCCATGCTCCTTTGCATGGAGCACTAAATGCCTCGACTGCTAATGTTAAACAATAATACTATTTCTTTTTCCCCCACATTCTCCCTTCTTGCTTTTCGAACATCCTTTTTTTTCCCTGTTTCTTTGGTAAAGGATTTGATAAGATTTCACTAAAGGCAGTGGTCAGGGCCTGTGCAGAGCAGTTTCTTTGGGAGTAAAACACTTTCAGTCTCAAGTCACCTAATTGTCTGTATTTGTAAATGTATTTCTGTTATTGCTGACAGCAAGATGAGAACAGTGCTAAGTCTACAGGCTAGGTTGAAGTTGCCCTGTTTCTCTTCTTGTGGTGGGACCCCATTTATTCACTCACAAATGAGGTAATTCTACAGTTTCTCTTACAACCCAGTTTTCTTCATAGAAGCAATAGGATGAGACTGAAGATGGTTTAAAGCAATTATGGGATGAAGGCCAGGAGTCCACTTAGTTCAGTGGATACAGTGATTCTGAGTTCAAAGTAATTGAAAGCAGAGGAGAGGAAATCTTGGATAATGGAAATCTCTTAAGCTTTATTGTAAGGTGTCTTTTAATAGGGATTGGAAGTGAGGGAATTGTCCATGTGGCAGGGTAGTAACTTGGAATCCAGTGAGAGCTGCTGTACTGCTAGTACAAGATCTGTGAAAGAAAGTGGTTGGAGGTACCCAGGAGGTCATGGAGCTGGTGGATGTGTCCTAAAAGTAATGCAGCGGGAGAGCTGTGTTGTAGGTCTCACTTGCGTGGTTGTGTAAGGTGACAGTGCAGAGTAACCTAACTACAAAGACTGCTTTGAAGGGGAATATTCCTGGTTTTGAACTTACTTTCTTCTGCTTACAAAGTTCACAATACTTCATTTTTGCAGTGTTTCGTGCCCCTTAAAAACACTTGAAACCCTTTGTGTGTGTGTGTGCGCGTAGGGGGGAAAGCTGGAAGCACCCTGGTATTTAGAGTATTCCTGCAGTTACACACACACCACAGAAGTCATTTAAAGCAGAAAAATAAGCTTCTGAAATCTGTCTCTTCTGTATAATGTGCAGAAAGCCAGTGCCTATCTGAAGTTGTTCCATATAGAAAAAAGCAATTCCAAAACCTCACCTTGCTTCCATGGTCTAAACCTTGCCTGTCAAGAGCAAAGCTCAGCAGACTGAGGTGTCAGCGAAGGTAACAAGTGTTTGCTTTTATGCAGGGCACACTCAACCTGCACCTGAGCATGGTATGTGTATATGGGGATGTCCCCAGATGGCACCACAAACACTGTTCCTGTAGAAAAGGATTAATTACTGTGAGACAAAAAAACAGTTGTGGCTTGCTTTTGAGTGGTCAGTGTGTTGCCATGGCAGAAGTACTTGTTGGTGCAGGCCTGTTCTGTATCTTAGACTTGAAGGCTTTGGGATGGTAGCTATGAAACCGGGGTGCATGTAGCATTAAGTCCTGTCAGACTAGTGCAGCCTGAACAAATTTGGGAAGACTTGAAAGTGTAGAGGAAAGCATGGATATGCACCAAGTTCAGTAGGGATGTGATGGCCTGTGTATGTCAGTGGGCTGGCAAGAAAAAAGCACGGTGGTGGTCTGGGGGCTTGTGGGAGTCAGTCAATTTAATCAGTAGATATTGTTCATTTTGTGACATTCATTTTAGTTAAAATACATATTGCATCAAAAAATATTTTGTTTTACTTTTTGCGGGAGAAGTCATTACCTTCTATTATTGCAAAGCTGGCACCAAAGAGACTGCTTTGTTTTTAAAAGTGTTTAGATCTCAAGATCAAATTGCTTAATAGAGCAACGTATAGCAAAGTATCCATTTTCCCCTTCTTTCCATCCTCATGTTCACTTTACTGTACTGCAGTTACTATCAGTGTTTTTGTAGAACTCCAAAGCTGCAATATGCTTTGATCATTGTGCCCTCTGAAGAAGAATGTCAAGTAATGAATACTCAAATTGCTCCCCCCAGCTCAAGCCATCTGACCTTGGGATCAGTGTGATATCGAAAACAGGCCAGTCTGTGCCTGATTCTCCAGTTCTTGGCAGTAGGTGTAAGCTTCATCGTGACATGGAAATACTCTCAGGAATTACCTCATAGTTTGGAGCGAGCTCTTTAGTTGAAGTCCAGAAAAGCTTTTCATCTAGAAAAATGTACAGGTGCTCCATTTCATAATCTCTGAGGTGAGCTTCCACGAGCAACTACTGCAATACACAGATCCTGCATGCGGCCGTCTGTCTGACGTGGTGGTAGCAAACGCTGCCTGCAGCCGTCGGTCAGAGAAGGATGGGCAGTTCTTACTTTACACCTTGGCTGGAAGTGTTCAGCCCTTGAGCAACAGGCTCACAAATAAAACTGCAGGTTGCATGTTGCCCAGTCTTGGTGTTTGAAGAGCACATGCCCTAAGACAGGCTGCACCACAGGAAATGCTGAGTGTTTGGAACTGAGGTTGCCCCGCATGCCCTGAGGTGGTGCCATTTCAGCTTTCATTCTGGTGATGTGTAATTAAAAAGCTTCCATTCGTTTCTCTCAGCTGTATCTGGATGGGCTTGCCAGCCTTCTGGTCAGCAGCAGAGTCACTGGTTTACAGCACGGGCTTTTTCAGCAGGTAGGAGGGACCATTTTTCCAGTGTTAACGTTGTTGTTTCATATTGCAGCAAGATGATGCAGTATAGTTATACAGAGGAAATAATGTGAATGCCAGCTTTTTTATAAATACTGTTACAGTTGTTGTGTCTTCTGCCATATTTAAGAGACTCTAAGCAGCATAATGGTTCTTCCTCCAAAGACACTCAGTTTGGTATGTTCTCCTATGTTGTTAATATTTTAGGATGCAATGCTTTTAAAACCAACATAGTCAGCCAAAAGTGATCTCTTCTAAATATACATCTCCTGATAGAGCAGTTACACAGTTTTAATCTAAAAAATAAGTGTCTCTTTTCCTGTACTTATTTGCATCATCCACTTTTGTCTGTGGATTGTTTCCAAAGAAATCTATTTATGCTTCTGTTTTTAGTGTTTTACAACTTAGTGCTGAATTAGCTGTGACAGTTTTAAGTCATGTGTTTATATTCCTAGTCTACAATATGATGGAAACAGTGGCAACTTCTATACTATTCCATGAGTAGCAAACACTAATGGTGATGAGTTTTCATTTTTACTTAGCTTAGTCAGGACACCAGAGATGAAGAACGGTAGTAACAGTGCTTTGTATGGCAACTCTGATGGTAGATTTCTGTGATAAGTGGCAGAGCAAAAAGAACTGGGATGGTCACTGCATCTTGGTGTCTTTTAATTTATTTATATTTGCAGTCCAGACCCCTGAGTTCCACAGTGCTGCAAGTACGAAAATATGTGCTTCAACTTCAGGCTTCTAAGAAGTGGAAGTATTTTAATGTAAAATTAATCTACAGAATGTTCAAACAAGGCATGAATTTTGCTTTACTTTACTGTTTCAATGAGTAGAAATGAAATATAGATATTCTGTCACTCTTCTGAGTCAAACTTCTAGCTTGAAAATGTATTCTGTAAGCACTGATGTTCAGACTTTAAAATAATAGGCATTTTCCATTTGCTAGTGATGGGTATTTCAAAAGTTTATACATTTACTAAAAATAGCAAACCAGTGCACAGTCTGCAAGAATTCTTTGCTTCACCCTAGTTCCCTCAACAGTTCCTTCGACCTACTTCCCTCAACAAAAGGCTCAACGTGTTAACATCTAACCAAAATTAGGCACATCTCTCTGTTCTTTCAAGACTGAAGACTAGATCTGAGTTTTAAATCACTGGAATGCATTAGATATAGGCCTTTCAGAGAATTCACATGTCAGTTCTTATTGCCTCACTGCAGTACTAATGGGCAGAGCCTTGTAAATTTCTTTAAGAATATTTTTGTCAGTGTTGCTAATTAGAACATTTTGTTACAAAAGTATTTTGGTTAGAGCTGTAATGGTATAACCATACCCATTCTGCTATGTTTTCTGAAGCATTTAAGAAGCTGAGGATGTTGGTCTGGATGTATTTCTATTTTTCTTTTGATGTTGTAGCTCTGTGAAGGAAATCTTTCTAGTGTCTCTTTATGAACCATCTACACCAGGGCTTCTAAGGGCGCTTGGAGTTTTTTGGGTGGGATGGAAGGGACTTGACAGTAACTGTGGAGGGGTTTAGACCTTTCACCCTCGTACTTCTTTCTGTTCCTATCTGCATGCTCTTCCCCAAACGATTAACCTGAAGGGAAGTTTGTGCACCATCAGTGTTTTCATTCCCCCTTCCCTAAAAAGCTCGCATCTCTTGCGACCAAGCAGCCGCAAAATGCATCTTAATGTCCCACAGGTCACCCTTCCTATCGGAATCCTCTGATTCTCTCCTTGTCCCTTCTGCAACCTACTGCTCAGTCCTACAGTCCGCCCATCCCCAGATATTTCCCTTGCTTTCCCACTCTCTTGTGCTAAAAATTCTTGATTTCTGAGCTCATCCCCAGGACACCTCTCAGCCTCCCCGCTGAACTCCTTTGAGCCTTCCTGGAGACACCAGGAAGCATTTTGTCCATAGCGGCTGAGAGCAGGGGCTTCTCACTGGGCTGTTCTGCTCCTGTCCTCAGCAACAGAATCAGAATCACTGGGGTTGGAAAAGACCTCTAAGATCATCTAGTCTAACCATCAACCCAACACTACCATACCCACTAGGCCATGTCCTCAAGCGCCACGTCTACATGTTCCTTGAACACCTCCAGGGATGGTGACTCCACCACTTCCCTGGGCAGCCCATTCCAATGTCTGACAACCCTTTCCGTGAAGAAACTTTTCCAAATATCTAATTTAAACCTCCCCTGATGCACCTTGAGGCCGTTTCTTCTTGTCCTATCTGTGCAGGGAGCAGCTGCTGGCTACCAGGACGGCACATCTGCTGCATAGGAAGGGTTCTGCAGCAAGATTTTTAAAGGATTAAGTTTGTTTCCGAAGGGCCTGTGGATAGGAGCTGACTGCTGGCAAGGTACTTGCTCTTTGGAGGCCAGCAGCAACCCACAAGCCACCATTTATTACTTCTTGCAGGGAAGGCATTTTTTTAAGTAGCTGTTGCAGAGGGGGAGAAAAGGACGAGATGTTTTATATGAATGAAATGCTGATGCTTAGTTCCTGTGTTCCTGCACAGTTCAAGTGTCAGAGTAAACATCTCGGACACAGCTATTGTGAGCTGTATGTACAAATGAATTTCAGCGATGGAAAAGGAGATGGTTTGGGTTCGTGTTCAAGTTTTTGTTTGGGTGTCTCTGATCCATCTCCAACCTTCTTAGCAGGGTCGTATTGTAGCATGTGTTAGTTGAACATAAGAATTTTCTTGCTATCTTGTTTTGAAGGACTTTGGTAACTGTTAAGTATGTGTGCATGAAAGCATACAAAACCAAAGCTAGCCCTGGTTGCAGCGTAACTTTAATACTGTTTTATGGTAATCTTATGAAAAAGGACATCATGTTCTAAACAAGATTAGGGCTCCAGAGTGTGCTTACGCAGTGAATAAATGAAAGCGAGGAGTAGCCTTGACTCGGTGTTCAGCTCAGGCACAGCTGGTAGAAGCAGCAGCGTGAGGAGGCTGGTCCAAGGTCAGTCCGACTTCCAGTAGAGTGCAGCAACAGCAGAAACCATGGCCTCCAGCTGTGCTGGGCAGAATACCAGGTCGCTTCTCCCCAGGGTCTGCCTGAGGGATAGTTTCAAGTTGTTACTGACAATTGGGTTTTGTAAAAACTATAGTCTTTAACAAGTGCGCATATGGGTGATTTCCTGTGTATTTTTTTAAGACTGACTCATAGAATCACAGAATGGTTTGGGTTGGAAGGGACCTTAATGATCATCTAGTTCCAGCCCGCCTGCCGTGGGCCTCCCACATTTCTGAATAGAAGAGCAGAGAATAAATTTGTTCTGATTTCTCTGAAGATTTAATATTTGATATCCAGCTGCTTGGTTTTTACCTTTAAATCTGTCAGCGGAGCTGCATGTGTCTTGGTAATTTTTGGCCAGCCATAGGACTTACAGACCTATTTACCTCTGGAGAGATCACTGTCCTTTGTTCCCAAGCTTCCAATTCAAAAATACAAGTAAAGGATAAGTATGGAGTGCGAGTGTGGAATGAATGCAGTACCTGACTCTAGAGCAATAAACAACCACAGTAAAATATTACTTAGGTCATTGTTTGTCTAAGTATATATAGAGACACTACTGCTAATATGAAGAATGAGAAATGCTATAGACTTGCAAGATATATTTTACTGTAAATAGGGAGAGTAGCTTTTATATATGTACAAATTACTGAAGTCTTATTCATATGCTGTGGATGTAAAAAGAGGCAAAAGTTACAAGCAGGGAAAGCTTTTATTCATGTTAGACTTTGTTTTCCCTGTATCCAGCCTCTGGATCATGGCTCACATGAATTTGCCTGTAGGATAAAAACTTCAGTTTTGCCATTAATTTCCCATCTAAACTTACTCTTTAGTCTTGCAGTTCAGCACTGTTGCTTTAGAATAGAACAGCAGTTGCTGAATGCTCACACTCTTACTCCAGGTCAGGTATTCAGGTTTTCTGTCTTAGTGTGGTTCAGCATTTCAGCTAATAAACTTTGTCAGCCCTGACCCGTATGTGCACATTGAACACACTCCGTCCAGCACAGCAATACCTCTGATCTGACTGTGTGCTAGTCAGCCGCTGCTCCTGGTGGCGAGAGGAACTGCCTAGGGTAGCCCCACTTCATTCTTGCTTAAAAGGTCCTGGGAGGCTCTGTTCTCCTGTTAACTCTTAGTAGTTCAAAATATGAATTTTTACATTGTGCGTAAGATGCTATGTAGAATAAGCATGTGAACTAAAGAGTGGTTTTTGAAGCAGTGTTCATAAGGAAGTAATTGGAGGTAGCAGAATTGGATGCTATGGACTAAAGGATACAGCAGTTCTTGATCAACTCTGTTCTAAATTTCCCAGTTTAATGCTGGGCTTCCTCTGCTACGTATTGGCAAGATTTTTTGACGGAGGCAATAGTTTGTTCCAGTTGTCACTTTTGATATCCTCTCCATCTCCCAACACGCACTCCCAGCACTGTTTGACAGTGAAGTAGCTGTTGATTCAAATGGAGGGATTGATTGACAAGTGGCAGGGACAGAATAGCTAGATTTTTTTATTTTTCCCTTTAGTTCCTCCTCCTCTGTTCTAGTTATTTCTTTTTTTCTCTTGACTGTTTTTCAGTACTTCTGTCTCTCATTGTGGAATTAAAGCAAAAAACATCCCTGGCAGTTGATGAGGCTTTGAGCAACCTGGTCTAGTGGAAGGTGTCCCTGCCCATGACAGGGGGGTTGGAACTACATGGTCTTTAAGGTCCCTTCCAACCCAAACCAGTCTAGGATATGATAAGGTGGCATCTCCCATTTGCTGCTCGGTGTGCCCTTTAGGTAGAGGTGTATCTGAACCGGCCGGCACAGACAGCGGACCTCATGCCTTGGGCTTACCTGCGCTTGTGCTCTCAGCCGTGGCTGTGCAGCCCAGCTACGGTTCCCCCTTTCGGACACTTGCTAGGGTGCAGTTCTGTGGGGGCTGCTGTGCACATCCAGACCCTGACACAGGTCTAAGCATCTTCTCTTGCCTGTGGCCTCCAAGTGCCCCTTCCCACTGTGTTTACTTCCAGAAGCAGAATCCTCAACAGACTAGAGACCTGATAGTACAGCTGCCTGTGTCCTGTGGCTGATGTTCTCCTGATGTTTGGGAAACCCTAATAACCTATCAGAAGAACCACATACCACAAAATACCTGATGGGGTGAAATAAGAGACAGACCCTGACTCCTCTTCGTGGCACACAGTGGCAAGACAGAAGATGGACACAAAACTGAAATATGGGAAACACTGCTCAGACATAAGGAAAACCTGTCTACTCTGAAGAGTGGTCAAAGGCTGGCACAGGTTGCTCTGAGCAGTTATGGAGTCTCCATCCTTAGAGCTAGCTATTCAAAACCCAACTGGGCATGGCCTGCTCAAGGCAACTCCACTTTGAACAGAGGGGATGGACTAGATGATCTCCAGAGATCCCTTCCAGCCTCAACAACTCAGATTATGTGATTGTTTTCACCAATATATCTACACTATACCCAGCTGACTTCAGCCTCTTAAGTCTCCAGAATGCTTCACCGAAAAATATCCTTTTATTTCTAACACTGCTTTATGCAACTTTTATTCCCTCCATGTAAAGATCGTGGTTCAAGATGAGCAGCAGAGCAAGTATTAGGTAGTTGAATGTCATCTCTCCTGGCATGTGTTAGGTTACTGAGTCTGGCTGGAACCTGTATTGTCAATATTTAGGTTTGGATTTTAGATGTTTGGTTGTTGGAATAATCTCTTTGTATCTTAGAGCAAGCAGTATGTTATGTGGGAGCACACCTACACTAGTTACTAAATACTTGTGCCAATTCTTGTTTGATACGCTGCATCATTAAAATTCATGTTTGTGCCATCTGTTCTTCATTGCTTGTCATTGGTCACATGAATGTGTACTCAACCTGTCTCACAAAATATTCCAAGGAAATGTCAGATGAGGAAATACGGAAAAATACTATTCCGTGTACCCAAGCTGTGTTAGAAGTGTATTATCTGTGTGGCATTTAAACCATTGTTTTGAAGTTAATGGAGCATTGTATAACTCCATGGTGCAATGCTTGAAGAAAATAATGCGTGTGCACTGTATGAGATATGCAGAGAATCTTGTGCTGAAGCTATTAGAACATTGGTGCTCCCACTAATGCTCAGAAACAATATTTTAATTATTTTATAATCATTTCCTCCTCAACCTGATACCCTAGGCCAGGCTGATGGGAATCCTGATGTAGGTTCCTCGTATATTACAGAAGGACTTCTGAGAAAGTTCAAAATGGCTGATTCAGGCAGGAGGAAAGTGTGTCTTACCCCAGAATTTAAGGTAGTAGTAAGATATAAAGAGTTCGTAAGCTATGAAGAGTTTAAATGTACTTACTCTGGTGAATAAAACTTTTTTTTTTTTTCAGGTTTAGTCCCACCCATTTGGAACACTGAGAGGAAAAAGTATGGGTTTTGATAATGGTAGATCCTGCAAAGTCTGGAGGTGCAAGTGTTCAGTGTTTCTCAGATTATCTTTCCAAAAATGAGTCTATCTACCTATAGGTCAAACTAATCCTTTGTATGAGGCCGTTAAAAAGGCAAAATACTAAAATCTTTTGTTGGACTGCCTTTAAGGTGTGACAGTTCTTACCGTGATTTGACTCAGTATTTGGTTGAACAGTAGTTACTTCTGCTGATCACAAGAGACTTAATACAGTTGTTAGGGAGGGGAGTGGTTTTTTTTCCTGATAATTATTTAAGATTTCACACACTTTATTAGGTTATGTGATTTTTTTGAACCTTCTCTCAGCAAAACCTTGCTCTTGAATGCTAAAAATTTTATCAAGGCTTTTTCTGTTACCCTCACCTGCCTCCCCCTCCAAAAGGGGTACAGTAAGTGTATGTAGGTTGCTCATGACACCTTTTAGACTTTACGTTTATCCTGAAACATGCCTGTGGATAGAGGTAAAGGGGAAACAAAGACTTGTCACGCAATGTGGGGAATGAACTCACTGGAGCATTAAGGCCTGAGTGTGTATTGTTAAAGCTGACAAGCGTAGGAAATTGCTTGAAGCCTTCTGAAAAAAAAACTTATAAAATTATATTTTCTGAAGTGGGTCTGATACAGTAATGCTGGTTTAGTTTAAGCGGGGATAATAAGTATTTTCCAACTTTCACTTCTCATGATATTTTAATTTAAATGAATTGGGTGGGGTTTTTTTCCTCCCCTAAGCTTTATTGCTATGACTGTCTTTTTATCCTTGCTTGCAAATACTTTCAAGCTGTTTGTGGAAGGGTTCTTAGAATTCTTAGAATCATAGAATCACTAGATTGGAAAAGACCTTAGAGATCATCCAGTCCAACCGTATCTGTCTGCCACTAAACCATATCTCTCAGCACCTCATCCACCCCTCTCTTAAACACATCCAGGGACGGTGACTCCACCACCTCCCTGGGCAGCCTGTTCCAGTGCGTGATAACCCTTGCGGTGAAGAACTTCTTCCTTACGTCCAAAATTCGTACACTCTGTCTTTCGATTCTTCCCAAACTGCAGTGTCCTGCACTCAAACACTCCTGTAGTGGAGCTGCTGGACACGAAGATGAGTAGTAAGCTGAGAAAATCATGGCATCCGATTTCCTGGCTCAGCTTTTATTAATGAACAGATGCTGAGCCAAGGATGTGGTTGTGATTTGGAGTATAATCATAGAATACTTTAGGTTGGAAAAGACCTTTAAGATCCTGAAGTGCAGCTGTTAACCTAGCACTGCTGATAATGAATCTTTTGGGTTTTCTTCATAAGGAGTTGAAAGTGTATCCCAAGCCCCAGAATTACCTCTTTCTAGACTGACAGGGCCTGATCAAAAGTCTGTTGAAAATAATTAGAATGTCTTTTCTGTTAGATCTCATTCAGGTCATCAATTGCCCTCTTCAGTTCTGCATAATGGGTGTGTTAATAATTTATAAAAAGTCTATGAAGATTTTACTAGTATTTTGTACCATGCCTGTAGAAACCTAGGATCTGCAAAGTCAACTTTAGGAACACAGTTCCTCGTTGCATCCAAACATTCCAACATGTTTTAATGTTTGCTTCTTCAAAGACACTCTGCAGTTTCATTCTCTTATTCCTGCTCATTTGCTTTTATCAGCATGATTAATCCAGTGTCCTCCAAGGGAAATTAAATTTAAAAAATAAAATTACCAATTAAAGGCTGCTGATGTTTGGAAGTAGCGGTTTCCCAAGCATCACTGAGAAGGAAGAGTAAATATCTTGTATACCATTAGCAAAGCATGAAAAAAAGAGTACACCTTATTAAAAATAACATTGTTAAAATGGAACCTTCTTGTGGCTCTTTTCTCAACTTGAATTGGGAACTTATATTGTGGCTTCAGTGTTTTCTGTGTAACCTTCAGGGTTTTTTCTTTGTAAAATGGTGTAGAATGGTATTAATGTAGTATTTCTGAATGATCTGGTTCTAAAGGGGATTTGGTGTTTTAGTTGCATTATCATAGAGTGGTTGAGTGTTGTTTAGTAACATGGTTAATTAATCCCTTTCCTCTTTCTTCCTTATTTTAGCAGCTGAAGGTTCTAAAATACAAGACAAGAAACCCGTTTCAGGACAAAGCAGTACCGGAACTCAACCAGGTATGCCATTCCACATGCTTCATGTTGGAAGGCTGTTTACCTCGGTGGTAAACAACGGCTGTCTTGGGAACTTTTAAAAGGTTTGATGTTCTTACATCTCTCTTACTTCTTTCAGTCAAAACTGGTATCAGTGACTGTTCATACTCAGTTAGGCTGGAAATGTTTGTAAAGAAGCAAAACTGAAAAAAAAATCTACTTTTGTTTTAGTACAGCTTAGGAATGAGGGTTGGGAAGTGAGATAAGGCAACAGAAGCCACTATACTTGCATCTGTGCTTGTATGAGAATTATCTGCTCTAGGCAAGGATTTACAGCTTTATATAAATGCGATTCTGTTCAGACATTTCTTCCCTTTCCACAAAGCATGCTGTATTCTGTAATAAACTGTCCAGCGGGCAGATGCTTGTCACCATACCTGCTTGGTACACTGTATGGGTTTAATTCACTCTTCACTTGCCCAGTTGAAAGTCCTATGTTCTAAATTGCTTAATGCAGGCCTAGATGCCATGAGTTTATTCCACTTGCATGCTTAGACCAAGGTCCAGAAGAATGTTGAAGTATCTCAATTCTGCCTGTATTGCAATTCAGGTACCCAAGCTTAAAATATGGAATTAACCATGATCTTGTGTAGATGCCTGGGAAAGCATAGGTCCTGGTGCTGCTGAGGACTAGGCACACTGTAAGCACCCCTGTTTCAGCTCCTTGACAGCTTGGCACCTCAAGGGCTGTTTGTACTGATAGACTCTTCCCTATCCCCAAACTGGACACCTTTCGCTTACGTCCTCAGAGGGAAGCAATCCCAGTGCTGTCTGTGTTCAGATCACACCTTGTTCTCTCTGCAAGGCAGCTCTGGGTCTGGCACAAAGCACAGCATTAGTGGCTGCTCTCTCTCAGAAAGGCAATGGCCGGAAGAGGAGAGAGTGAAGATAACATTGCCCTCTTCCACAGCAGAACTGCAGCTCTTGGCGTTGGACAGTGTTCAATATCCACTTTATCCTGCAGTAGTTTAAAGCCAGGTTTCATTTCTCAGGAGGGCATCCTAGCTGCTTCAGTATTGCCTTCATCTACGCTGGCCTGTAGAAAGGAACACAAAATCTGTGGGGCTGTAGAGAGGGAGGGCACAGGCACGTATGTGGGGTTTAGCCCTGCACCCAGCTGGTGAGAGTCCATGTTGAACTCCATGCAAGTTCCTGGGAGCTGGGGGTTTGCTGTGTGTGTTTGTGGTTTGTTGCTTTTCCTTATACTACATAAGGATTTTGTGTCAAACACTGCTTTAGTTAAAAAGCAAAGAGTTTGTAGCAGGAGTGACAGCTGTCACTGTAAACAATGTCTTTATAGTCCAGGAAGTGTCTACAGGCTGAACAAATATTAGGAGTCCAAAGCAATTCAGTGTGTGCACGGCAGTGCAAAGGCAGCTAGACAAAGAGGTTGAGGCCCAAGCAATGCATCTTTTCAAATAAAGCTGTGGCTTACTGTTCTTTCTCCCCGCAGCACCCCTGTGAACTAGCATGCAAAGTGGCAGTTGTTTTCCACTTAATGTCCCTTCGAGTTTCTTTAGTACAAGAAATTGGCACCCTAGGAGTCAAGGGCAGACAGGAAGCAGACACTTGTGAGAAAACATTGAGAAGGATTATAGGTGGAAATGAAGAATAACAGTAGTCTGACTTTAGAAGTCACACAGAGTGTGGCTGATAGTTACCTGGGCCACAGAAACTGGCCATATATAGTAAGTACATATGACAGTTACTAATTTAGCAAAATTACAGGCTGATTTCTGCGAATGTCAACTGTGCTTAACAGTTCAGCGAGTATTAATTATGTAGAAGATTTGAAAAGCTTTCAATTTCCTTTTATGAATCTAATTAGTGACCAAAAATGACTGCAAAAAACTGTGCTGAATTTCTGCAAAATACCATTCATGGCTTCTAGGCTCTTTTAAATGAACTAGTAAATTCCTAAAAAATGTTTTGAACTAACAGCAAGTGTTGTAAGCTTATGAAAAATACTGTGTTCATATGTAGTTTAGAAGCTTAATTTCCAGCAGCAGGTACAAAATTAATTTCCCCTTTATAGAACTATGGTTTATATAATCTCCAGACATCCCTCTCAGACATAACATTAGGCATTTGTATGTCATGCAGTTGTAGTGAAATTGGTTGCTGAGTGTTCAGTTTACACTACAGCAGCTTGTGGGTCTTCCTGCATGTAAGGCTTTGCATATGCCCAGTTATCAATTATTTCTGTAAGAACTGAGGAATTCTTGCAGAATTTGTTGCAAAATAACACGCTTCCTATCTCCTTGTGCAGCAACTTAAAACTATTTTGCCCGGTGATGAATATGATAGTGCAAAGCACCTTGTATGTTTGTCCTTGTATTCCTATTGAATAAGAAGTGCCAGTCCCCCAAGTATTTGCCTGCTGGGTTGTTAATGGGCAGAGACATGAGAAATAAAATGGGGAGTGGGCCTAGTGAACCTTCTTGTTTTGCCATAATTTGAAGCTATTGAAGCTGAGCACTGGGGGTGTCTGCAGATCAGCTGGATTTGGAATGCAGTTATTGGAGGTTGGTCTTGTAGCCAAACTACGAAGGATGATTTTCAAGGCTTAGAAAAGACATTTCAATTAACAGTAAGATTTGCACCAGTAACTTAGGCTCCAGCTTCTAGCAGAGCGAAGTCAATGCTGGCCTGCTAGAAAGGTGTTATCCCCATCTTTGTGCCAATATTGATTTAGTTCTTTGTGCTCCCAAATGTATGCAAAACACCTTGTTACTGAAGACATACTTACACTCTGCATAGCCAAGTGTGAATTCTGTGAATTCTTTAGGATTGTTTGAACATCCTGGGGTGTCAGGAGAGGGGCTGTGTGTGAACGCTATCAGGTGTGTGATACAGAAAAATAATTGGATATCTTCAAAAAGAATGGCAGAGGACAGCTTTAAAAATTTATTTTATTCCTTCTATTGCTTATAATTAGGAATTCTTAAGGTGTACCTTTTCCATGTAACCTTGCTGCCTCTTTGAAGAATTGCTGCTCCTCCCTGATAGCAGAATCTCTCATCTCAAGAAGGGGGAGGGGGGGTGGGGTGTAGAATGAGAGGAAAATAGTACATTTTGAAAGAAGCAGGATTTTACATTATTCCCTAGTGCCTCATCATTCTCTGTCAACTTGATGTTACACTGACTTTGCTGACAGCCCTTGAAGGAATCCTTGTTTCCATGGGGAATTCATATTGGGTGTGCATTATTGCACTACCACGAGCACTAATCACTCATGCTACTCATGTTTTGCGAGTCTCATGTGCCAGACACAGGAGAGAAGGAGTACCCTTTTGACCTGTTGTCTGCATGCTGAAGAGACTGCATGCGAGTCAGCAAGCTTCCAAACATCAGCCAGATGTTAATCTGCACCATGCACTGGGCAGATCTGTGCAACAGCGTGGCTAGGTGTAGTTTCAGAAATGGCCGCACTCTGTGCTATTCAGCCAACGTTAAAGGTTTAATCTGTAACTGGGTGAGGGATTATCTTTGTTTTTGCTGGTGACTTGTTCACTTGTTGCACCTTTCATTAGGGCTATCACATTTCTTCTTCTTACTACCAATTACACCACGTGTTTTCTCTGTGCAAGCTCTTACTTCGTATTGCTGCTAATGACATAGCTGGGGCTGTAGTCTCTGACCGCTGTTGAGTTTTTTCACTGATGAATGTTCAAGAATAATTAAACTGAAGCCAGTCATCAGTGAACTCGTTCATCTAAGAAATCCTGTCATCCTGATGCAGAAACTTCTGTTAGAGTATGAAACATGCATTACTGATTTTTCATTTGGGCCTACAAGGAAGCTGGGGGGGAATTTTTACAAGGACCTGTAGTGACAGGACAAGGGGTAACGGATTTAAATTGAAAGTGGGGAGGTTTAGATTGGATATCAGGAAGAAGTTCTTCCCGGAGAGCGTGGTGAGGCACGGGAACAGGTTGCCCAGAGAAGCTGTGGATGGCCCATCCCTGGAAGTGTTCAAGGCCAGGCTGGATGAGGCTTTGAGCACCCTGGTCTAGTGGAAGGTGTCCCTGCCCATGGCAGGGGGGGTGGAACTAGATGATCTTTAAGGTCCCTTCCAACCCAAACCGTTCTGTGATTCTATGATTCATCTAATTCAAATAACTATTCAGAATCTGTGTAGTACATCCTCACTTCAAGGATTTATTTTTGCCAATAACTTTAACCTCATTTTTATGACCCATTGTATTGTTTTGCTAGTAAGTCTTTTCATAGGTATGCAGTCCACACACCAATAGGCTGACTTTACAGGGTTTTGCAAATTGTATACTTGTGCATTTATATTGAATAGTAAAAAGGATCTGTTGCCTTGTTTTTATGTGCACTTCCATGGTGGCAGTATTCTAGTGAGTTCTTTATCTTTAAATACTTAAAACCTGAGCTCCCCTCAATACTGAAATAAATCAGACCATTGCTTTATACCCAGAAACCTTTGGTTTTTCTGTGGGATTTTGTTTACTTGCATTTTTATTCAAAGCAGACTTTTTCAGTGCTAGTGGAAAAAAAACCAAAATGAACAGCTTTCCAGGTTTAACAGAACAAGCTAAGGATGAGTAGGAAATTAGTTTTGGCAGCATGCTGAGACGAATTGGTAACTTGGATTTTGTTCCCTTTTTGTCTGGAACCGCTCCACTGCTGAGGCTGAAAGTGGGATAGTAGCTGTTCAGCATTTTGTTGTCTTCCATAGAGATCACTGAGCAAATGATATTTTTCCAACCAAGCCTGGGCTCTTCCATATTATCTATCCTTAATGTTATTGCTGTGGTCCAAGCGACCAGTTACAGATATTTTTAAAGACATCATGTAGTGAACTTCCAATCTACAAGGATAGTTGAGGAAACAGTAATTTTACTTCACTGATATTATACTAGTCCACGCATGTGCTGCCCTATCTTAACGTGTTTGCCAGAGCTTTTCACGCGCACACACAAATATCTGTGCAGATCGATATCGTGCCCAACCAGGCCTGTTTTGACCCAACCTGTTTTGCTTGGGTACTGAGCTTCTTAAGTCTTGTGAAATAGGGCTTACTGATTTTTTGGAGGCAATACTGGTGGGAAGAGGGTACTGAATTACGATAGAATTTCCTGTGGATGCATTTTGGAGAGAGGTTATGAAACAATAGTATTTTGTCAGAATGCTTTCAAGCAATCAAATTGTTACAGGCTTGGAAACAAAACAAAACTTCTTCCTGGATTTTCACAGGCAGTAGTTTTGCTTGGAATTTAGAACTGCACTTCTTTGGGAGTGTTTTACATCGTGATGATTAGAATGCATTCATACTTTGTAATTGTTCCTTCCCCCCCCCCCCTTCAGATGGATTTCTGGAAATGGGATCTATTTTGAAAGTATAATAACTAGAGTTGTTTAATTGCCATTGCCCTAAAAGCTGCTTCATGGTACTATGTGATTTTATGGCCTATGCCTAATCTCTTCACCCTCTCTCCATGTGTAGATCATCCAACAATACTAAAGGTTGATGACAGGCAACGGCTTGCTAGAGAGCGGAGAGAAGAACGAGAAAAACAGCTAGGTAAGGCCTACTCTGTATTGGGTTTTTTTATTGTTCATGGTTGGTTTTTTGGGGGTTTGGGTTTTTTTTTGTTTTAATGGACTGTCATCTGCATGCAGCATTTTTGCCAGTTTTCTTACAGGAGCATTCAGCAAACAGATTGTGATAGATAAGCAACGATCCTATTCAACATACACTACTACATCTGTAGAGTATCTTAATTCATGCACGTCTTGGGATTTGTCATTGCTGTACCTGTCATGCACCTATTACTTACCTTTGAGAAGCTGAATAAAAAATGGGCTGATTTCTCCAGTCATTCAAGGAAGCTTCACTGATGTGAATGGAATTTTGAAGTTTGAGAATATTTTACCAGTTAAGGTTAGATTACTTAATATGTTGAATGCATCCTTAATTGACATAAAATAGAATTGTAGATGATGTTGCCAGTGTATGGTTTGAAATCTTCTACATAAATTTGATATGTTTTTTCCAGGTAAAACCTTTAGTAGGTGTCAAGTAGATGTGTTCTGTCTTAGAAAATGTCACCTGTGTGTGAGCATGCACGACACTATTCAAGTGAAAAGTGGAGGTGAAGGTTACTTAACAAGCAGCTGGTGATGGACTCAGTATACTGAGTGCGGTGGTGAGAGAATTACAGAATTATGTGAAGCCACAGGATGGCTTTCTGAAAACTGTTTATATGTTTGGTTGCCACAGCATTCTGTGGCAGTTGGGAGGTTTAGGAGCTCAAGTATTTCCTCTTATTTTTTCACTCATTTACCCTGATTTCTTTGGATGCTGCATTGTTCTTATGGCTTGAGGAACGTAAGTTATTTATTTCCATTTTCTAGGTGCCATAAGTTTATAGAACTATATCATCACTCCAGGCAGAGTTATGCTACTTTTTCTAACCTGGAGAGCCATGATTTATTGCCATTTAGGTCTTAATAGCATTAATATCCTTCCTTCTTTACAGCACCTTATAACTTTGTACTAGCCATGCATGAATCACTAGGAGTTTTTTTGGAGGGGAAAAGGAAAGCTTTGATTTTGGCTTGCTCAAGGGGATAACATGACAGAAGGTTTGCCAGTCCCTAAGCAGCAGCTCCTGGAGTTGATGTTGATAGTATGCATAGACTTCATTTCTTCGGGTTCCAGATCAAATGGAGGTTACTGGCCCATGTTTAATTAATTTGTCATAGATGACACTTTCATGTCTTGAATTTATTCTTTTTTTCAGGTTTGATCCTCATGTAGTAACAATGCTTTACTGATGTGCAGAGAAATACGTTTTCTTGAACTCTGATTTTTCCAGCTATTGATAAATGAGTATCTGTTACTGGAAGGACATGACTTTTGTTAAGAATTCTGTTGAGATGTCATTTTTTGTGATGTATTTTAAAAGCAACAGCAAACTGTAGGGTTTTTTTCAGTTGACGTGGAATCCTTCATTCCGACATGGTGGAGTATGTATGTGATGTATGTGTGTATGAGTGTGATGTATGAGTGTACTGTGTGTTCTTGCATGAGGAATTATTTTGAACTAACAAGAAGATTGAAAGTCATGTTGTACTTTCATCTGTGTGTTTCTCTGCGAACATTATGATTTAGGAGCTGTCTCTTGAGATTTGTGTTCCAGTGTAGCAAAGCAATGATTTTTACAATGGCATGCAAGCTTAATTTTTTTTCTTTAGTGTAGAACCTAGATAATCAGTCACTCATGTCATGTGAACTGTAGCAACGAAATGCCTAAGCTCGACATCTTAAATATCAGGTTGTATAATGTGGTTACGTAAATGTGTCTCGCTGAAAATTGGAGTTGGATTTTGTTAATACTGGGACATCAGCCATGCAGCAGTAAAGCAACTGGAGGAAGGAATTTTTTTTTTAAATAGAATTAAGTTGGATTTAAACTTAATTCCTTTCTTTTTAATTCAGAGGATCTGTCAAGTTTAGCAAAGGCTGCTTTTTGAAGCAGAAGTTGAGAATTTCAGTCATACTTCCAGTGAAACTATTCTTTGCTCCCCCAGAAGAAGAGAGTATTCAGTTCTAGAAGTGTAGAGCTGGTAGTCACCTGTAATAATTTTGTTTTGTGCTATCAGCAACTTGAACTGCAGGAGGTCCCATTTTCCATCTCTTCATGAAAATTAAGTTGTTCAACCCTTCTGTTGAGAGCATGTGGAGTACCAGTTTAATAACAGTTGTTTATTTGGCAAGATTCTGATGTTACAGGAGAGTTGATTTCAGACCTATAATTTTTTCCCCCTTTTGTTTACTCTCAAGCTTTAATTTTCTTTTTTTTTTTTCTTTTTCTTCAAGTTCCACTGTGGTAGATGTGCCTTTCACAGTGGCATAATGGCTCAGTATATGCTCTACTTCTTGGGGATTTGCTTGCACCTGGCAGGGGTATTTTAGCAGTCTTATTCTACTTACCACACCTGGGTGTCTACTACTCTGTTTAATGAGAGTTTAGGGAGTAGAAAAGATGAATGTTGTCGTTTTTGCTGTCTGGATGTACATAGCATATGTATGGTGGGACTGTTGGTAGCTGAGGGTGATGTTATGCTACCTAATTGAAAAGAATAAAAAGGCTTCTACTGAAGTGCCCCTTTCACCTTAGTATATTCATGTCTAGTCTTGGAACTTTCTGAAGAAAACGTAGCAGGCAGAGTGTCATGTATGCTATTTTGGCTAATCATCGCATCAAGAAGGAAAGATTTTGTTTGTTTGTTTCCTTTGCTGTAGGAAAGGCATTGCTTTTGAAGTGCTATGCCAACACTTCAGAAAGATTAATTCTTTGGCTTTTTTCTGTGCAACTCATGTTTTCCATGACTAGTAAGTTGTATTGATTTTTGGTTTTTTTAGCTTTATTCTCTTAGGCTTGCCTTTTCATGTGGACAGAAATAAAATAAGGGCTTAGCAGGCATGCTTCAAGTTTTTTATCCTCTGAACGACTTGGTAATGTGTGTATTACTTGTTGATTATGTGCATTCAGGCCTTTAAAGGATTATTAGGATGATCTTTACATGATTCTGTAAATAATGCTTCCACTGTGTCGCTTGCTCTTTAGTTTTCATTCTGTGCTGTTCCTGCTAGCACTCTTTCACACAGTGCCTATGCATGAAGTTAACGTCTGCCCTTTAACATATGAGTATCAGATATCTCTCTCTCTCCAATGCCTGTGAGACCAACCCTCTGGGGTTGTGCAGGGTGGGCATCCCAAGCGAGCTGGAGGTAGGTGAGGGTGATAGCTGTCAGATGGGGCTGTTCTTAGAGGGCAGAGCCAAGGCAGCTGTCGCAGGTCTGGCTCCAGCTTGGCACTATGGTGCCTTGCTGACGTGTCAGGCTGACTGGCTGCGTGTAACACTGGAGGCCATGTAAGATGCATATCAGAACTGAGTTGTTTGTGCAGGCAAACATGGTAGATGGCGTGGTCAGACAGGAAAAGTTTAATAAAAGCTACTGCTTTTTCATTCGAGGGCCTTCACCCTGAAGTCTGCCACGTTGGTTGTTATCACGACCAGCAGATCAAACAGTGCTGAAAAGAGCAGTCCCTGGTGCCGAAACTCAGTTGTTCTTGCTATTAAACTCTTGTGATGGATCCTGGCAAGGTTTTGGCTCCAGCCAACTAGCTGTCTCCTTGCTGATTCCCAGACAAGGTTTGAGAGTTGGCAGGGGAGGCCCATGGGCTTTTCCTCATGTCTTGATTGAGTACTGTCGTCTTTTTGGAGGGTAGAATTTTAGTAGTATGAATGAAAGTTGTTCCATGCTGGTTGGATTCTGGACACGTTCCATTTATTAGCATAGACCTGGTTCTCCATAACTGGAAAGAAAATCAAAATGTGTGTTTCAACAGGTAAAGTTACTGGGATTTGGAAATGGATTTCGTTCTGTGATAGCCTTAGGTAGTGGCCTAGCAAAGAGGAGGAGTTGAGGATCTCTTGTTTGTCCTTTGCAGTACCTCAGTCTGACTCTTGAGAGAACTGGTTTAAGTCTTGCATCTGTGCATGCTTTATCTACACTAATCCTGCTTGAAGATTGACCTTTTTTATCACAATTACGATCCTGACAAGGACACATGGATCCTTTAGTTCTGGCACTGGGAACAAAAGATGGTAATCCTGTCATCTGATTTAATTCTTCGTTTCAGGAAATGTGTTATTAATCTTAGTTTTCAACTATGTCTGAATTTCAGGTTGGCCACATCCATTAAATTCTTTCAATGCATAAACATTTAAAAATGTTTTAAAGATCACATGAAATTTATTCCTTTCCCACTTGAAAGTGATGATTGGCAAAATATCACATCAGTAAAAATTACTATTTTTTTTCTGTCAGTGAATTCTTTCTGGCTTCTCTTTTCTGGCAGTCGAGGACAGAACTTTAACATTTCAACAGTCAGAAGCCCCACAGAAACTGAGAATAAGTGACCCTAGCATATGAGTCATTAAGGGATGTCCTCAGAGGACTCGAGTGTTAGAAGGTTTTGTAAGACAAGAAAACATTTTTTAAGGAAGATCAGTTTAAAAATTTCTGTGCTCAATGTCCCCCAGAGCATGGTTACTGGGGAAAGGTTGGCTTAGAGAATCTAACATTAACCTGAGCTTTAATTACAGCTCTGAAGTTCACCTTTTAATTCAGTCAGTCAGTCAGCCATTTCTGTGGCCTGATGGAACGTCATCCCCATTTTTAGGTATGGTTAGAGCATCACTGATCCATTTTTCTGCTAATGCAGCAAGGAGGCGATCACAGTCTCAGACAGTGTGGAGCTGGCAGTGAGGAAAGGTGAAACAGCGGTCAGAGGAGAAAGCTATTGCTGAGGTCAGTGCTGTAAAGTCAGAAAAGATAAAGGCTGGACAGATTGACAAAGACTATAAGATCTTAATTCAGGTAAGCTGTCTGTCCAAGGTGGATGCAAAAGGCAGACTGAGAAGGGGCGGTGCTAGGCTGATCTGCATTTATATAGGCAGTAAACCATCAGTAAAAGGACTAAATGAAGAGACAGCAGAAGGGACAGTCTGGGGAGGAAGAAGAGCTGAGGGGACATCCCCTTGCTTCACATGGATACACAGAAAATAGACGGGGAGCATGCACTTAATGCACGCTCCCCCTCCCTTCACAGCCTAAAATCACTGCAAAGAATGGCTCTGTCTGTGTGCATGACTGGGAAAAGAAACTACATAATGATTTCCACAAAAGAAACATGCATGGTTTACAGTTAACGTCTCCCACATTAAATTAGTTAATTCTACTGTAAAATTGATTGGTTTCAAGTCTTATGTGTCTCTTAATATTGGAATGTTTCTTTCTTGATTGACCTTGTTTTCTTTTGCTCTGTTATTCGTAGAAATAAAGCCTTAATTATGTTGCTTTGTAATCTAATCCAGCATTACTAGTCTGCAAACAAGCGGAAGGTATTAACAGCATGTCCAGGGCTCAATTTCTAAATCTTATTTTTATGCTCTAATTTTGTCCTTGTATCACGTGACTTTGTCCAAATTTATAGATTGTACTAACTAATGAGATAAAACACACGTCAGGTGGTGACTTTTTATTTTCCAGCTTTAATGTGAATGTTCCTATACCATTTAAATATTCAGCATACAAATACTAATTGAACGACAACCAAGCTATCTTGGAATAATTCTTGCGTGTTGTCAGACAGTGTGTTACAACGAGGGAGAGAAGTATGATGAAGTTGTTAAGGCTTAGCCCCAAGAAAAAAGCCTTTTTGTTGGACCATACCCATAGTAGAATCCACCATTGGTTCAGCACTGTACATAGTTCTTGGTGCAGCTTCTGGGGGAGTCATCGTAAAAGTGGGTATTTTTCCATTCTACATCCTGTAAGTTGGCTGCTCTTCCAAGATGATCAAGCCCTTTAGAGGTATCTTCCATTCCCTGTAGGCACATCTGCTGGTTCCTTTTATCAGCAAGACATTTGATGTGTGTGTGCCTATGAAACATGGCTGCTTGTGCTTTTAGAAGCACATCTGTGTATTCAGAATAGGGCTTAATATCCCTAATTTTTACCCAAGAGTAGGCTGCTTTAACCATTGAGTAAATGTCAATTTTTACTCTATGATTTGTTAATTTGTGTCTTGGGTAGCAGGAAAAAATGTTTCTGTAAATTCATAGATAGGGACATGAGAATGAAATAAAAAGATGTAATTTTAAACTTTTTGTTTTTCCTGAAGATATTGTCATATATCGAAGGACAGTGACTTACATTACTGTATATACCTATGTGGCAAAAACTGAGCTCTTAAGTTCACGCAAGAATGTTTAGTAGTGCATATAGGAGGCAGTGAGAAAAAAGAAGATATTCTCCTTTGGTTCTCTAATAGGATAAAATGTAGGAATTAATACTTAAAAAAAATAATTTTAAAGCAGGAAAGATTATTTCTCTGTCTGGAAAAAGTTAAATTCATGAAATGGATGCTGCAATTTTTCTCAGAAAACAGATGTATTATAAATCATCCTTTTATGTACTAGTTGAATACTTGGTCAAAGCAGAAAATTAGTAGCTCCCTCGGGTTAACAGTTGGGTGTATATTTTCTGCTGCCTTTTGCCTGTATCTTAAAGGTAATGAAAAGACATAGCTTTTGTATTTGTTTAAAATCAGGTCTATTTCCTTTGTTATAATTTATTCCAGTCTAACACTTCCATTTGCCTTGATAATCCATCGCTAATATGTGTTTCTGTTATTGAGCTGGTTTTCCTTATCAAAACATATGATTTAATCATCCTTTGTCTGAGGAGAAGGAAGTTGAAGATTAGTGTTCTGTCCAGAGGTTGAGCATTCTGATTGTTTTCCTAGTGATGAAAGTGTATGTGAAAGCTGACTCTTTTACATACCAAAACATAAAAAGGTTTTCAGCCTTTCTCGTCCTGAATTCAGTCTTGAAAATTCAAATATATACTATTTTAATTACTTTTGCTAAAAATGACAGCCTGAAGCCTATGGAAACCACCATAAATAATGCCCCAAGAAGGTGTAACCATTGACATTAATGGCAGAAAGAACAAGCCATCTCCCTGTCTTTTATAGGCAAATTAATATTCCAGTAACATCAGTTAAGAAAGTTGGGGGGGGAAGAGGGTGTTATTTGCTACTTTTCTTATTTTCTCATATCCTTCAGCAAGTGCTTTTTTTTCAGTAGAAAACCAAAGAACCTTTTCATCCTGGGCTGCCATTGTAAGCAGGTTCTAGGCACAAAAGATCCAGGTGATCTTGGGATCTGAGGAATTCTCTTGGCTCACAGCAGTGGCTTGTCTTAATATGATGAGTAGAGCACGTGCGTAAGTGACTGCTGAGTAAAAGCCAACATGCTGCAGCCAGGTGGGCTTTCATGAGGTGCTCTTAGCTTTTTTCAAAGAGCATGGATGGTTCAAAACTTCTGCAAAATGGTTTGATTGAATTCTAGTTTTGAACTACTACATTGTTTGGGTTGCTTAGTGTGTTCGGAGTTGATGTAACAGGCTGTGTGCACTTTTTAAAATGCATTTTTATAGCACCATGCTGAGAGGATGCGTTACGAGTCCAACTAGAGCGTTTCCTGTGCGAAGGTATGTCTAATTTAAGTTGCAGTCATGTGATGTTGCATAAGGGCACAATCTGTTTTCACTCTTGAATGGTTACCTAAGGAAGCTAAAGCTTATAACAGAGATCAAATTATGCAAATTTTGCACGCAATAAATGAAATGGACTCTGGATTTCCTTTTAAGAGGAGGATAGGGAATGATTCTCTTTTTTTTTTTTTTTTTTTTCTCTCCCCAAGATCCATTTCTGTGACATCTGCAGATGCATGAATAGTAAAGATTGGAGAATAGAACTAATTGTAGCTTTTGTGTGTTAGAAAAAAATAGATAAAATCATATATCTTATTTCAGGTATTACGAGTTCAGGATCTGTATGTATCTATCTGTGCAATGCCATCCTCAGAACTGAAACAAGCCCTCTAAACATTTCTGTATCAGAAAGGAAACATAACAGTAGGCTCCAATAGGAAACAATTCTGAAGGTGAAAACTACCAGGAGAAGCTTCACAGGAAGTAATTATACAGAAAGACCAGAAGGAGAAAGTAAAACCATATCCTCCAGGAATGTCATTTAACATTTGATATTTCTGCAGCCTAGCCCTAATGAACAGTTATTTGAGGAAAAAGATGAGTTAAAAACTTAATGTTGAAATGGGGAAAATTATTTCGAGTATTGTGTGGTTAGGAGAGCGTGTTATTAGTTAAGGTCTGTTGAAGTTTGGTTTTATGAAGTAAAATATTTTACCTGTTCAGGCCCATAAACGCAAGCTCTGAGTGTCTTTTTCTTTCCTTTTATGTCCTCATGAGTAATAGCCATGATTTCCCAGCCTCGCTCTTCCTTTTGTGAAACTTCTGTCTTCAGGGAGGTGTCCAGTGTATATAGTAATACACTATATTCTGGTGGTGGAGGAGGAAAAGGATGTCTTCTCCAAAAATTAATTCTAAGCTAGAAGAGAAACAGGAATGTGATATTGCTCAAAACAGAACTGCAGAGGCCTTTGAAGGTGAGACAGAGACTTTTAAATTCAGTGTGTGTGGAATTAGGCAATGACTGAGAGCTTGGGGTAGAGGCTTTCATAAATCTGTGAAATACAGAGAAGCCATATTTTATAACCTTCCTTATAGGTGATGGGGGGGGGAGAAGTTGAATTAGTTGGGTGTCAACAAGGTAAAATCGGCTTCTCTGCATGGATTGCATTTACCTGCTGTCGAATTCAGTGAACTATTGAGCCCTGTCTCGCTTCAGGAGAGCTCGGGCAGGCTGCGCCACACTGCCCAGCAGTCCCATTTCTTCCCTGAGACTTCCTCTGGTTTCAGAACCCCCTAGACCCACTCGGCAGAATGTCTGCTTAGCCGATTGTTCAGGCTGAACAATCTCCACCAGGACCAGCTGCACCCAAGTGTGTTGGAAGAAAAAAGACCTGGAAGCAACTTGGTTTTAACCACTGTTTCCTTGATCCATCTGATTTCAGTCCCATGAGCAACTTTGCCAGCAAGGGGTGGAGGAGTACAAACTCAGGGCCTAGAGGAGGGCAAATGCTGCTCCTTTTGGTGTCAGCCATCACTTTGGTTTAAATAGTCATGAGTCTTAAGAAAATGGGTAAAATTTAATACGATTTTAAAATGTGTGTGTTTTGCATAGGGAGATCTGAAGTGGTCTTATCCTGTAAAAGTAAGTGTTAAATTTTCTCTGAAACTTTCATCCAAGAGTCAGGAGATCATATGATGTGTTTGGTTTGGTTTTTGGTTGGTTGGTTTTGTTTGTGGTTTTTTGTTTGTTTGTTTTATTTTTTTAAGTAGTGGGTTGAAATTAACTGGGTTGATGTTTTTAATAGAATCACAGAATGGTTTGGGTTGGAAGGGACCTTAAAGATCATCTAGTTCCA
>NW_010253639.1:27526-31734 GCF_000690775.1 Eurypyga helias
TGAAGAACTTCTTCCTGATATCCAATCTAAACCTCCCCACTTTTCAATTTAAACCCATTACCCCTTGTCCTGTCACTACAGGCCCTTGTAAAAATTCCCCTCCCAGCTTCCTTGTAGCCCCTTCAGGTACTGGAAGGCTGCAATAAGGTCTCCCTGGAGCCTTCTCTTCTCCAGGCTGAACAGGCCCAACTCTCTCAGCCATAGCAGAGGTGCTCCAGCCCTCTGAGCATCTTCGTGGCCTCCTCCGGACTCATTCCAGCTGGTCTATATCCCTTCTTATGTCGAGGGCTCCACAGCTGGATGCAGTACTCTGGGAGGGGTCTCACAAGAGCAGAGTAGAGGGGGAGAATCCCCTCCCTCGACCTGCTGGCCACACTTCTCTGGATACAGCCCAGGATACAGTTGGCTTTCTGGGCTGCCAGCACACACTGCCGGCTCATGTCCAGATTTTCATCCACCAGTACTTCCAAATCCTTCTCCTGACATTTTAGAGAATGTTATCCTCATTTGATGAAGAAAACAAGATAAATGCATGTAGGGTAAGTGGAAAGAACAGTACAGTTAACTGGTGTGGCTGCCTATTCTTGGGCTGACCCTATTGTGCAATCCAACTGTGCAGAAGCTAATTGGAAGAACAATTTTTTTCACAAATCACTACCTTTCTAGTGCCAGGCTGACAGTGGTTCTGCCCAAGGCATTGGTTAGCAAAGTTGGACTGTTAAGCAGACGGCAAGGACAAAAGAAGGAGATGGTACCTCAGAAGTGACGTGCCTTACACGTCATTTGTTCAGGTTGTATCCCTAATTGCTGGAAGAGGTGGGCTCAGACTGAGCCCTATGCTTAGTCTTCTCTGGACCTGGGCAAGAGAAAGGCAGCGTCACAAAGGGTCATATAGTCCCAGGAGAAGGGGAGAGCACAGTGAGGGTCATGTTTGTCCATCCACTCTCTTGCTGAGCTGTTGGCTCCCAAGAAGGGGAAGCAGATGCATGTTTCTGGTTTACAAATAAGTCTCGCATTTGGCACACCAATTTTGGCTCTATTTTTGTTATGTTGTAAGGCTTTAATACAGAAGAAGGAGCCTTTGCAGCCTTCAGTTGGCCTGGAAACTGCTGCTTCTGCCATATTCTGCTATTTTCTGCCTTAGACTGCAGTTCACATTTCTCCTTCAAGTCTTAACTAAATTAGCACAGAAAAGTATTTGTAGAAATCTTCTGCTGGCTCTTACATTAGTATTTCACATTTGTAGGTGTCACTTCTCACCCGTTGTTAGTAATTATTTAAGCAATGGAACCCTTTGTTGTAATTATTCCAGCTCTGATTGTCAAATTTCCAGCAAACATTTTGCTGAACTTCCACCCGTCTTGCCAAGAGGGTGTCTTTGGGTTGTTTGTAGCTGCTGAACAAACATCTCCCTGCTAGTTTGCATACCACAGCAAAGCTAAATACCATGGCTGGATTTATCCAGCAATGGGAAGAGGTCCAGAGTATCCTAAGTAGATGGTTTCATGTGGACTACAGTTTGAGCCCGTGTTCCAGATAGTACTTTCCAAAAGTATTCTCTGAATGAAAAATTCAGACCCTGATGGCGAGCAAAATTAGTCTCATTTAGTGCTTCTTGATTTGTCCTGATTAGCACTTCTGAAACATGTTGTTCAGAGCAGTGCAGCAGCGGAGTTCTATGACAAAGTTCACCTTTAAACTGGCTTCTTTGGTGAGTAACTTGTGTCCTTCTGGTCAGCTCTTGGTATGGCTAACAGTCCAGGAGCTAGAATTGTCACCCCGCTACTTATGCCGTAAGAGATCTGTATTGTGTAGGTGTATAGTGGTGATAGTTTTATCTTTCTTTTAATATCTTTCTTTTTACAGTAAAGTGTTAGAGAATTATCATGGTTTGTACAGCAGAAATGTGTTCACATACATCTGACTCAAGTATTTAGGTATTTTAAACTCACACAACTCCCCTTTCTTCCACACAGAAACTATATGCTCAAATAACGTAACTATTTCTGGTGGTAATTCATAGTAAGTGAATTGAGATAAAATGAATGTGTCACCAGGGTATGCGGTGTTTTAATACATGAGGAGAGATCAGGATATTATGGATGTCTTCAGAAAATGAATTCAGAAGTCTTTCCATTTAGCTTGGTTATTCAAATTGTATTAAAGTCTTCATCATATATAGGCTGTTAATACTTTTAATTCTGGTTTTTCTCACAGCTGCAAGAGAATCCATCTGGTTAGAAAGAGAAGAGAGAGCCCGGCAACATTATGAAAAACACCTAGAGGAACGCAGAAAGAAGCTAGAAGAGCAGAGATTAAAGGAAGAAAGAAGGCGAGCTGCTGTAGAGGAGAAGCGAAGGCAGAGAATAGAAGAAGATAAAGTAAGAATAAATGTCATGAAAACACCTTCAGATTGCTTGTACCATAAGATACGGGACTATTAAACTTTTTCTTTGAGAGGCAACGGAAAGAATGCAACATAAGCCATGGTCAATGTGAGGTAGCGTGCCAAAGAGGATTTTAAGACTTACTAGCACAGGTAGTGCTTCTTGAAGTGTCCATTATGAACCAAATGCAGCTCAGTTGAGCATGTGCGGGTCACAGTATATGGCATTGCACAAACTCATAGAGAAAAGTACAAATTGGGTTGGTTTTGTATGGCTGTCTCTTCTTTGTTAGCCAGTCAGTATAAGGGTAGCTAAATATTAGTTGCCCTAACGAAACATTTAAGAAAGTGAGTATGTAATGAAGTATACTCTTGGCTGATTTGTCTCAGTTAAGCTGGGAATTATGTGCAGCGTGATCCTGTGTAAGTCAGCTCATCCTTGTGGGTCTTTGTTTCCTCTCTCTCCCACTGTTCTAGTATTTAGTAGGTGGGAAATACAAGGTGGGAAGTAGCCTTAAGTTGTGTTTGTGTAGTGACTGCCATTACAGGGCCACTGTTTTCTCTGCAATTCTGCAGGTCTTTAAACAGGTCTGACCTTTTCAAAATTACAGTTAGTATTATAACTTATTTATGGCTTAATTGCTGCTTAATCCTGTGCTAGTAGGCAGCGTATAAGCTTGAACACAACTCCAGGATGCCTGCTAGGTTTTGTCCATGTGGAGGGTAACAGGGTTTGATGAGAAGATTAAGTTAAAAACCCAATGGTATCCAAATGTATTATCCTGTTGCACTTAAGGAACGACATGAAGCTGTTGTACGTCGCACAATTGAAAGAAGCCAGAAGCCAAAACAAAAGCAAAACAGGTGGTCCTGGGGAGGAGCACTACATAACCGCATTAATAACACAGGTAAAGAGGGAGGCTTGGTTTGCTAGCCATTTTCCCTGCCCTGCCAGTTAACTGGAATTTACTTTGCTTCTGTTAGAAGGAGGATGAGTCAGTGTATGCTGGTTTAAATTATTTGCTCTTGACATTATTATTGCTAACAATGATGTATTTTCGACATTCTTGTGTAGCAAAAAAAATAACAAGGAGAAATCTGAACAGAAGTTAAAACTTGTTTCAGGAGTTGACTAATTCTGTAACTATCCTGCTATAGCTTCTCGCTTCTGCTGCTTTGGTGTGTTGTATGTGTTGGTGTGCTTGTGCTGTGTCAGTCTTGTGGTATGAGCTCCTGTGTGCAAATGCTAAGTATTGTAGCTCATAAAATAGGTCTGATGGAAATGACCAAATACTAAGATTAAAAAAAGACACAAGGAAGAAAAATTGTTCTTCGTAAGAAACTATCTGTACATTGTACAGATGTTTTGGTAGATAGAAATCCCTTTTTTCCCCTAGAAAAAAAGCAAACAATGGGCAAATTAGGTTTAAGTGAAATTTAGCTATATCCTTTTTTCCCCAGTTATCTTCTCTAACTTAATCTGCTGCACTGGTTTTGGCTGTGACGGAGTTAATTTTCTTCACAGTAGCTAGTACGAGGCTGTGTTTTAGATGTGTGCTGAGAAAAATGTTGATAACACACTGATGTCTAGCTATTGCCCAGCAATGTTTACATTAAGCCAGGGACTTTCCCAGTTTCCCATACTGCCCCTGTGTTCCCAGCTTCTTCTCTACTAGAGGCTGGGAGGGGACACAGCCAGGACAGCTTACCCAAACTGATCAAAAGGGTATTTCATTTCATGCCATGTCATGCCCAGTATGTAAGTTGGGGGGTATCTCTGCTCGGGGATTGGCTTGATGTTGGTCAGCAGGTGGTGAGCAGT
>NW_010253640.1:0-4873 GCF_000690775.1 Eurypyga helias
CTTGGGGGAAATAGTGCAAGAAAAGCTGGATGTAAGCCAGCACTGTACACTGGCAGCCCAGCAAGACAACCGTATCCTGGGCTGTATCCAGAGAAGCGTGGCCAGCATGTTGAGGGAAGTGATTCCCCTCCTCTACTCTACTCCCGTGAGACCCCACCTGCAGTATTATGTCCAGATCTGCAGCCCCCAACATAAGGATATAGACCAGTTGGAGCGAGTCCAGAGGAGGCCACAAAGATCCTCAGGGGGCTGCAGCACCTCTCCTGTGGGGACAGGCTGAGAGAGTTGGGCTTGTTCAGACTGGAGAAGAGAAGGCTCCGGGGAGACCTTATTGCAGCTTTCCAGTACCTGGAGGGGACCTACAAGAAAGCTGGAGAAGGACTTTTTACAAGGGCCTGTAGTGAAAGGACAAGGGGTAATGGGTTTAAATTGAAAGTGAGGAGATTAAGATTAGACATCAGGAAGAAATTCTTCCTGGGGAGGGTGGTGAGCTGCTGGAACAGGTTGCCTGAGAAGTTGTGGCTATCATCAAGGCCAGACTGGATGGGGCTTTGAGCAAACTGGTCTAGTGGAGGGTGTCCCTGCCCATGGCAGGGGGTTTGGAACTAGATGGTCTTTAATGTCATTACAACCTAAACCATTTCATAATATATGATTTCATGATTCATTGACTGAACCGTGGCATTTTTTCTGTTTTAAATAAATATTATTAATTCTGGCTACCATCATACTAAAAAATGTAATAATATACCTTTTTTAAAAACATGCTGACATGCTAGCTGGAGTTCCTCCCAGATAAATTAGTGCTTTCTACATTTTGTTTTGCATATTTAAACTGGTTTTGTTAAAGAAGCATGAGTATAAGGGGAAAATTTTAAAGAAGTATCAATGCAAATGAAGGCATTTCTTTCTAATCCAGTATGACTGAAAAGGCCATGTAAAAAGGTGTAAAATATCCTTTCGTTCTCTATTCAGTTATTAAATCACTTCACAGCTGGATTGGCAGCAGTATGAACCCATCAATTTCTTGAGTGATTGTGAGAAAAAATGGGAGAAATCATCAGTTATCAGTTGCTCCTTGCAAACCACAAACCACAGTGCTAAACTGCCAGCAGCAGTCTCTTGCTGGGCAATCTCTGACTTTGCTTGTAAATCTTCTAGTTAAAGAAGAATGAAATCTCTGTTGGAGCTATCATGCGATAGGTTGTGCCTCTGATCACCCAGCTAAGTTAAAGGAAGGTCATGATAGAGACAGTGCTAGGGATTTTGATTTCTGTGGAGAGAAGTGAGTGACTAAGCATTGTGCTTTCGTAGCCCTGGGTAGCAATAAAACACTCAGAGAACTGCTAACGGGAAAGTACTAGCCTGAGACCATGTGTGCTGCAGCTGAGAACACAGAACAGCCCAAAATGAAGATTTTTGTGAATTGTTTAGGGTCAGGTTCCTTACTTACTATCAGAAGTTCTTACAGTTGAAGGACAGAACACTGTTGGGAATGGGCCATGGTCTAGACTGAGGCTGTCTTAAGTCAGGCACCTGTCTGTGAGTTGTCAGAATTCAAGGTTACCCTACCTTTATGCTTTGAACATGTGTGCAACATGTGGCCCAACCTTCCTAGAAGGGAGGGGTGGCAGCACACATATATCCCTGTACATATTTATGGTAATTTTTTTTCTTATATAACTGTTTTGGTCATTGATACATATCAGTTAATTTATTTCAAATATAGTAAGAAAAGACTTAATATGAATGTGATTAATTTATGACTCTCCGTCAAATATTTTTATTTAGAAAATACTATACTGCTGGAACCCTGATGCTGCAAATACAGTAAAATATTGAGAAAAATACCTACAATGATGTCTGTTCCAAAGAGAAAGAACAAGTGTAAGGTGATAAGCATAATTTACACTCATGAGATTGTGCTGTAAAGATAAAAGAAATTAAAAGATGAAACAAAAAGATGAAAACTGAAAAAAGAAAGCTCAGTTGAAGTTGGTGGAGACTATCTGGGAAATTCAATGTGAAAATTCAAAAGACACATAAAAGCCAGCCCTTGCACATTTTTATCATAATTAGATACAGGTTAGATAAGCTATAACCTGAAATCAGCCTGACTTAAAATAACCGCATTAAGAAATGATTGTTTCCAAGATATAAAGTGACTAATAGTACATTTTATATAATCTTTTCCTTGTAGTTATTTATATATTAATGAAGATCTATGACAACCTTTCAGGTTGAAACCAAGGACTGTTTCATTAGTTCTGGAACTGGTAGAAGTGGTAAATTTCCTTGGAAGGAAAACTCATAGACAGGTTCTGTTTCTCAGAAGAGTTTTTACTGTTTCAGAAATACAGTTCATGTCCTTGTCTTCTCTATAGTGATGATCTGAATTAATGTGTTAATTGTCAAGGCAACATCAGTAACAAAGATGTCTATACACTGGAAGTTAGACTGAAACCATTAACTTGGTTTAGGTGAACCAATGAGAGAAAAATATTTATGATTTTTGCTTGCTTCTGGCCTATACTTGACTTACATCGGTAATTAAGACTTGAAAAGATACAGAACTTTAAAAATACAGCCCTATGACTTATCCAGTCTACACCAATATGTATTTAAGCTAACATTTTACTCTCTTTTGATTTCCACACTAATAAAAAATACATACTGTGAATCTTTGAAAAAAGCCTTTCCACTTTTCCTGCATTTTAGTTCTCTGAGAATACTAGGAAAAAATACAGCAGTAGTAGCAGGTTAGCTGTGGAATCCAGGTACTAAATTTGTCATCCTGGACTGTCTTAGCTTACCTGCTAAGTTCCTGCTTTCTGATGAGAAGGTCTCCATTCAAATTGCTACATTTTTTGTATCTATATGTTAATATCTAAATGATACATTATTGTTGAGAGCCCTCAGTGCTCTAATATTTCATATTTAGAGACTGTTTGCACACACTATTTAAAATCTAGGTATTAGTAGCCTTAGGGTCATTTCATTTCTCAATATTCTAATTGACAGGTTTGAGGTTTATGAGTGTATATTTTTTACATTAAATTGAGCATCCCACTACAAGGTGTAAATGTTTCATGAAAAGATATATGTTCTCTTTATGAAGTACAATATTCTTGGAGAAGAAGAAAGAGAAAGTAAAGATTATTATGACAGTTTATGAGTCAAGGATTTTACTAAGTCTCTGTATGTTTCTTATTATTATCACACATCAAAATTTATGATAATAGGTAGTAACAGCTTGTGTATGGACTCTGGTTTTCAGTTTAAACACATTGAAAGGGACATTAATCATATCTATAAAAATCAGTTGCTAAAAAGAAATGTTTCTGCATGAGAAAGGAATTTATATGGATGGGAAGAAGTTATGGCAGCACATAGTTTGCTAGATTTAAAGGAAAAAGCGTTGCTAGTCACACCTTTCAGTGTAAGAGGGAGTTTGGGGAACATGGTCAGCCATCAAGAAAAGGTTGTGTCACTTATGACACTGGTAAAATAATGTGTTGAGTATCTTTGCCCAGTGCTTGTGGCAATTTTCAGTAAAAGGTATAGAGTTTGGTAAATAAATAAACTAGAGATATTTTTTACAATAATTTTATGCATAACCTTTTTCTTGTAAAAGAGTAATGAGTGTTCTTGTAGTAAAATGAATATTGTCTCAAGCCGAAAAGGTGGACATCATTCAAGAAAAGTGCAACAAATATTCCTGAAAAAAATTAACATAAATTTGCCATTACATATGTGGATCCTCAAGCTAGATGGAAAATGATAAATAATTCCTAGGGAAGAGAAGATAGAAACAATAATGATTTTTCCCATTAAACTCTTGGTTATTTTTAGTTAACTAAGCATGAAAAAAGATTAATATTGAAAATACAAATGTTTATGAATTTATGTGTTGTAATAGTATTTTGAAATTAGTTTCAGTAATTGGAATAGCAGTGCAGACACGATAATCTCAATGACTACCGCTGGTTTGGGTTTTTTCTTATTTCCTTGTGACAGTTGAAAAGACAAAATATCTCTGAAATCATTGACTGCGTTACTCAATAATTATTGTAGCATGATGGTTGCTGACCTGTGGAGTAAACCTCTAGCTGCTGAGAATGTGGGGTCTACCTGACACTGATTCAGAGGAGTTTAGCTAAACCTGTAGCAAGGCCAAGTTCCTGATGACAACTCGAGTTCACTGTGTGCACACCTTCCTGGAACACATATTCTGTTGTATTTTCATAGAATCATAGAATGGTTTATGTTGGAAATGATCATAAAGATCATCTAGTTCCAACCCCTCTGCCATGGGTAGGGACACCCTGCACTAGACCAGGTTGCTCAAAGCCACATCCAGCCTGTCCTTGATGATGGCCACAGCTTCTCTAAGCAACCTGTTCCAGCAGCTCACCACCCTCCCCAGGAAGAATTTCTTCCTGATGTCTAATCTTAATCTCCTCACTTTCAATTTAAACCCATTACCCCTTGTCCTTTCACTACAGGCCCTTGTAAAAAGTCCTTCTCCAGCTTTCTTGTAGGTCCCCTTCAGGTACTGGAAGGATGCAATAATGTCTCCCCGGAGCCTTCTCTTCTCCAGTCTGAACAAGCCCAACTCTCTCAGCCTGTCCCCACAGGAGAGGTGCTGCAGCCCCCTGAGGATCTTTGTGGCCTCCTCTGGACTCGCTCCAACTGGTCTATATCCTTATGTTGGGGGCTGCAGATCTGGACATAATACTGCAGGGAGTAGAGTAGAGGAGGGGAATCACTTCCCTCAACATGCTGGCCACGCTTCTCTGGATACAGCCCAGGATACGGTTGTCTTGCTGGGCTGCCAGTGTACAGTGCTGGCTTACATCCAGCTTTTCTTTCC
>NW_010253640.1:5028-5269 GCF_000690775.1 Eurypyga helias
ACGGTCCCCCGTCTCCAGCTTATCAAGCTCACTCTGGATGGTGTCCTTTCTCTCCAGCATGTCAACCCCATCCCACAGCTTGGTGTTGTCGGCAAACAAGAAATGCAAATCCAGGAAGTGTACAATGTTTACCAAAATACACATATGCATACTATATTCTATGTCTGTATAGACAAGCACATATATCTTAATATATATTTCTCAGGTATAATTTTGAGATGAAAAATTAAGTCTATTTGAC
>NW_010253641.1:0-15837 GCF_000690775.1 Eurypyga helias
GCTGAGGGTGCACTCTATCCCACCACACATATCGCTGACAAGGTCTGCTCGTGGCTCACCATAATTCTGCAGGCTGCTATTAGAGGAGACTCACAGGGTCATTTCAGCCTCAGGTGGAGTTTGGCATTAGAACCTGATTAACTTGAGAGGGTGTCCTGTTAATGTTTTGGGAAGGTCCTATGTAAATTACTTTTAAGTATAATAATGTTGCGGAATTGAGGCCGTTTTATTAAAACTGGCATTAATTCTTATATGACAGCATGGCATCTCATGGCTAAATAAGCAATTAGGTAAAAAAAGTAATACATGTTTCGTCTTCAAGAAAATTTCTTTATGGAACTTAGCTTGTCCAGTTGTAAATTACTGTGCGCACATCTGTTCAAGCACGAGACTCGTATCAAATGAGGTTTGTTATACTTAATAAACACTGCTTGCAGATTATATCAGGAAACATGAAACTTGTGCATTTCAATAGGCTGTCTGATTATCAGAGTAGTTAATCGTTTTAATTTGTTTATTTCTGTCCTGATTGTATACCTGAGTGTTTGCACTAGCTGGAAGGTCCCATGGTAATAGTTGGCTTACCCTGAGAGAGCAGTCACTTGAGGAAAGCATGGATTTGTGTGAGCTGCTCTTTCGTAAAGCTGTGGGAAAGCTGTTCATGTGAACCTTGCTATGATGCTAATGTGATCGGCTTGAGGCTTTGAGCAGGAGTTAAGACCAACAGGAGAGCGTTGTTTTTCCCTTTGGATTGCCTGGGTGTTTGGAAGTACTTTTTGCGTAGGCTGTTCTGTGTAGGCTGTGCGTGTAATTCCTGTCTGCGTGATTTTTCTTTACCAGTGAAGAGAGAGAAACCTTGTGCTGGGAGGTGGGCTCGAGCATATGGCTTGCAGTTTATGTCACTGTTGGACTAAGAATGCTCCTGACAGGAGTAGTTATTTGGGTATAAATAAGAACACTACTTTAGGGTTGGTTGCTTGCACTGTCTGTGGTTGCAGGCAGGTTCTTTAGGGTATGCTGAAAAGCTGCATGAATCTTCAGTATCTCTCAGGACTTTCTCTTTTTTTTAGTGTTTTAATTTAGATGTTTTAGAATTTAGGTTTAGGGAATTAATATCAACCTTTATCAAGTATTGAGGGAGTTAGAGGTTGTAAAGATCTGGAGAGTACTTTCACTTTGTTCAGGTTTCTGGATGACTCAGTGTTCTTCAGGGTTGATATTAAATACATGAAGTTCGTGCTAGGCTTTATAAACTTATTTGAGTGGGAAAATGCTTTTCAAATATTTTAATTTAATATTGTAACAGAATAGTAAGATCGTTTGTTTTCTGTCAAGAATACATCACCTGTGTGAAATGGATTGAAGTAGCAAATCTTTAACTTTTTGGGTGCTCATTACTCCTCACTCAGTGACTGACAAACTTTCTTATTAATTTCTTAGGGTGTAGTGATGTTGGCTAGAGGAATAACAAACACTGAAGTTGCTTCATTGGTTTTTAATTGTTTTTTTTCCTAGGTGGCTTCTCAACTGTGTTTCTGGTACGTACCCATAGTGGGATACGTTGTGCACTGAAACGAATGTATGTTAATAATGTGCCGGACCTCAACATATGCAAGAGAGAAATTACAATTATGGTAAGAAACCCATGATTTTAAACAGGAGAATCTACTAATTTGTAATATACATACACTAAATGCCTCTTCAATGACAAGGTGGTCTAGGAGTGATTTTCTTTTGACCTTGCAGTCCTGATTTTGCACAGTTAGTTTCAGAAATGAATGCTGAGTTTAGGGTTGGTGCCTGATTAACTCCTAAAGCAATTATAAAAACATGGATTTGATACCACAGTCAATTTGATTAGTACATCTGGTTCCCAAGCAAAAGTAATTTCTTCCAGTTCTGCAGTGGTAACTTAAATTCTCGATGCCTCTGTGTGCCACAGCTCTGTTAGATGAATGGTGCTGCTGGTGGCTTCCACAAGTGTTGTCATCTCGAGTAGGAGTAAGCACATTCTTGAGGTTGCAGCCCAGTGTTGAGGTAACCAATAGACGTGTAGCTGAACTCTTCCACATAATTAGGGTTTCTGTTCTTTTTCAGCAGCTGACTAGCACATACAGAGAAACTGGAAGGTTCAGTCAGGCACACTTGGTTTTGTGATTACTTGACAGCTTAAAAAAATTAGTTGCTGACTGTGTACGAGAAAATCTCTTATATAGCCTTCCAGCAGATCCTATGAGGACTATCTCCATCTCCACACACTTCTAGCTTACAGATGTTGTAACCATGGCAACACCTATTTAATTATTTGATATGAATGGTACTTAAGTTAACCTGAAGTTACAGGGAGCAGCTGTGGATGACAACACTTGTATAGTCAGATATGAAATAAGCATTGCTTAATTCTGCATGTACAGTGGCTCTCAGAAGTTGTTTTTTCCGTGGGGACACGTTCTGTTGCTAGTGTGTAGTAACTTTGCAAAACTTTGTAATAGTTCAGACTGTACAGCAGTTGTGTCTTTTTTCCAACTACCTTTTCTAATAACTGTGAGGGACTGTTTTGTTTTTCAGTTTAGCTTAGGATGGGCACAAGTAGCTGGATTCTCTTATCTCCTGCATACCAGGCCTCTGCCTGTTAGTACTTCAGAGTGTTAGAATGCAACAGTTAGTATGTCTTTGCACTGTCCCACCAGAATCACATCAGTGTTCTTTTCTGAATAGTAACTGCATTGTGTTTGATACGTAGCAGTCACTGACATTGCTGGCAGTGATGAACCTGTGTTGTGTTTGTGGTACTTCCTCAAGAGTAGTGAAGGTGGGGCTAACTTCAGTTGAAGTCATAAATGGTTGTCTGAAAACTTGTCCTAACTTCTATGTAAATTTTTATGTGATGAAGTGTAATGTGCATTTTCTTTTTTCAGAAAGAATTATCTGGGCACAAGAATATTGTGAGCTACTTGGATTGCGCTGTTAACTCTATAAGTGATAATGTTTGGGAGGTACTCATTCTCATGGAGTACTGTCGAGGTAAGAGTCAACTCTTAGTTTTTCAGAGTAAATACAGGGAAAATCTTTGTATTGCTCACCTGGGATTTTACTGAGAATTTTTCCCTTAATATAAAAGGTTAACTTATATATCTGATTGCTGGAATCCAAGTAGTTCTTTTTGCCCTTTCTGTTGCTTTGTTACTTAGGCACTAAGTTGTTGAACACTGAGAACATCTTAAGGTCTCTTTCACGTGGCTTTGTAATAGAGTATGATTAGAAACAGAGAAATTACTCATAAGTATAAAGTGAAATGGTTCTGTTCTGCTGTTTGGGCTAATTAACATGTAGCTAGGACATAATTTGATAGGAAAGACTAGGAAGCTTTTCACTGCTGTTTTCACTCTGCTATTTTTTTTTTTTTTATAATAACACCATTGAAGATGCTTTACTCTTACCTGACAGGTGACTTGTTGTAAATGAGCATAGTATAGCTAGTGTTGATAATGCTGGCCAATAAAAATAGCCCTGGGGTCCTGACTTGTAATCTAACTCTGTTTTCAAACAATATGTAAGAACAGGTAGTTTCTATTCCCCCCCATATGCTCTGAAATAAACTTGCCATTGTGTTTAACTTCTGAGGTTTATCTAAAATTTATGGTAACTAGGTACTGACCTCAAAATACAAATGGTGCTTAACCCAAATAAGTGATATTAGGACAAGTGCTACAGGTAGACTAGAAAGAAAACCCACCCCATTGCCCATAATGTTGGAGGAATACTTTGAGCTGAGGTTTACACTGGTTTTATTTGCAGCTGAAACAATAAACGTTGCAGCTTGTGCTGTCTGTACCATAAGGAGCCAAACTCAGTTTTGATGTATGTTTTGGAGGAGGGAATTAGGAGAACCTGAAAACTAATGGTCACATTTTTGTTCCTCTGCCCTGCTTGTATGAGTGAATGTGTGTACCCATGTGGGAACTCCCTTCTTGCACCCCGTTGGTAGCATTTGTTCCCTGATGATAACAGCAAATAGCCACATGGATGTCAGATGGCTAGGCAATGTGAGGCTTTTCTTTTTCAAAGCATCCTTGTTTTGATGGAATGCTCACCTAAGGCCCTGCAGATACTGAGTCTTGCTTCATCTTAGTGTTATGTGAGCATTGTGGTAGGAAGGATCTAGTATTATTTGGTAAAATTATTCAAGAAACAAGGAAATAATGATTCCTGATCCTAAAAAGAAACCTCTGAAGAGGTTAAGTGAGATCTTTCTTGAAGGGTGGATTCAGGGCTCTTTTCCCCCTTTTTTCCTTCCCCCCACCTTGTGTCCCAGAAAGACAGAGAGGATGTGTAGAATATGAATTACACTGAATTTGGTTGGCTGACAGGGTTTTGGCTATGGATCTAAAAGCAGGAGACACTTTTGAACTAACATCTTTGTGATGGATGCTGCTTTGTGTTTGTGACTACTTGTTCCAAATGGGTTTCAGTCATAGAGTGTGGGGTTTTTTTCATTTGAGACAGTATTTTTTTTTATCCAGGATGATACAAGAGTACGCATTTGGAAAAAACAGGTTTATTTTATTAAAAAACAGTGACTGTGGAAAACTTTCTTGTGTCTTATTGATGGATCATTTGCATATAATTAAGTCTTTACATCTGTACATAATAGGAATTACTAAAAAAATTTACCTTTTTCTTTAGCTGGGCAAGTTGTGAACCAGATGAATCAGCGTCTGCAGACAGGCTTCACTGAGTCAGAAGTAATGAGAATATTTTGTGATACCTGTGAAGCTGTTGCCCGGTTGCATCAGTGCAAAACACCTATAGTTCACCGGGATCTAAAGGTATGAACTTAATGAAAAGGAACATCTAGGTTAAGACTGACATCTAGCTAGGGGAGCACTTGCTGTTGGTGGAGCTGTAAATAGGGAGACTAAACCAGAAGATGCCACTTATTGCTAATGCCAAGTCTATCAATAGATTTTACTGTAAATCTTCCTGTTTGTGTAAGAATGTATAGAAAAAATTAACTTGGAAATTAACACCATTGTTTTCATCTACTGTTTCTGTGTTGATTTCCTTTCAAGGTGGAGAATATCTTGTTAAATGATAGCGGGAACTATGTTCTCTGTGATTTCGGCAGTGCCACTAACAAATACCTTAATCCTCAAAAAGATGGTGTCAATGTGGTTGAAGAAGAAATTAAAAAGTAAGTTCACTTTTAAGTGGCCTATCATAAGCAAGGACTAAGCTGCTAGAAAGCTCCATGTATTATTGTGCAGTGTGCATGGATCTTATTACTATGAATTTAACTTAGTGGTTTAATTTGAACAAATGTTGACATAAACAGTGGAACTATTCAGTAACAGTTTTCTTCCATTTATTCACAGATTGGTTTTGCAAAACGGAGACTCTTAAGAATAAGAAAAAAGCATGCTATTTTGAAATTGTTCAGAAATATGTCTGGCTACTGGCCAGTTTGAGTTGTCTATTTTAAATTTGTGCTAATTTAATACAGCTAATGGTGTGAGGGGAAAAATAACTAATGTAAATAAGCATTAGAATGGATTTATGTAGAGTCTTATTTATGGAGTAAGGTCTGTGTTCATTCTCCTGAGACTGATCAGAAAAATATTTTAACTTTTATTACAAACACTCTTGAAAACATGGATTGTTTTCGTTTTGCCTGTTCAGGCCAACTACTGCAGAGGAATAAATGCAGGCTACTTGTTCTCAAGTTGAAGTGATACAGTTTGGGTTTTTTTCCAGCTCTGAAAAATATTTTGACTAGTAGGTTAGGAGATGGTAGGTTTTTGAAGTCTGCATTCTGTATGCTTCAGTATGCAATAGGGAATACTCTTGTAGGACTCTTGTATTACATCTTTCAAATGACTGGTTATTGCAGTATTTAAGCGAAGTGACTCTTGCAAAAGTTGTGTGCTGGGGAAATACCATTAGATGTAAATTTTAGTTGACTTAATATTTGATCTTGTGTATGATAATTCTATGTTATACTCCAAATATTCTCTGTGATGCTGCAAATGTGGTAAATGATATTGTGTAAGACAATTCCAGGCGCGTATCTGAAGCTTGGGTGTGAATGGTGGGTGCGTAGCAGATGCAGGAAAACGTGTTCAGTTTTTGAGGGATGCTTTTCATCTGTGTCCTCGTTTAATTATGTACTGCTAGGTATACAACACTGTCATACCGAGCTCCAGAAATGATCAATCTTTATGGAGGAAAACCAATTACTACCAAGGCAGATATCTGGGTAAGCAAAAAATCAGGTATTGTGGAATATGGAACTAAGAGGTGTGGTGGGGAAGTTAAAAGCAGCATTGGCTAACTGAAAAACTAGTTATTTGAAAGTGGAATGTCATACAGCTATACAATATAGTAGAGGTATTTTTGGTAGTGTTAGATGATCCTTTTGAGTTAAGGAAGACATGATTTAGAATTCTTTTGCTTTTTGTTGGTTCAGGTTGCTGCTTAATAGTCACCAGTGATTTCTCATGGAAACCTGTTGGCAGCATGGTAAAGAAAAGGTGTTTTTATTAGGTCATGGGCAGTGAAGTGCATCAAGACTAGATTCAGCAGAAACCCTAGTGGTATCTCTGGGTGATATGACAATGTGAATGCAGCTCGTGGGATATGCTCCAATTTAGGTAGTTTGTTGCCTAACATAGGAGTCTTTGAGAAAGAGCCTTTTTAGAGCTGCTTTATATATCAGCTTGCCACATCAACAGTGGGCTTCGTAATACAGCTTCTGCATAACAGCGTAGGCATCAGCTGTAGCTAGGATGCAGTTTGTTTCTTGTTGGTGCTACTTCACTGTGTAAAAGGCTTACTCTCATCCCTTTACAGTGCCTGTATTTGTTTTTTACAGGCACTTGGCTGCTTGCTGTATAAACTTTGTTTCTTTTCACTTCCCTTTGGAGAAAGTCAAGTTGCTATTTGCGATGGAAGCTTTACCATTCCGGACAATTCCCGATACTCTCATAGTATACACTGTTTGATAAGTAAGTAGCTGGGCAACATGGCAAGTCTTTCACCTCCTAAATCAAATGAAAAGAGATGATCCCGCTAATGTAGGCGAGTGACTTGGGTGGGTGGTGCCACTGGCTGGGTTCTTGAGTGAGCAGTGGGAGTTGCTCCTGGCTAACATCTGTCCTGCAGCTCCTGCACTTGCCCTTGAAAGGAGGCTTGCTTATCCACTTGCTCATCAGAGAACTGTGCCATGGGCTCACAACTGAGGTGCCAGTCTAGAGACGTTATGAATGTGGTGACCACGTAGTTCATGCTTTTATGTAATAGCAAATACCAAATCCTAACCACTTTTTTGAGCACTCATTGATAATTGAGAAATAGCAGTTAACACAGTAAGCATTGACCTTCTGCAAATACTTAATAACTGACAAAATGAGAGTAATTTGGAATTCATTAAATATTTTTCTCTGTGACACAGTGCTACTTTTAGAGGAGTACAGGTTTTAATTTTGCTTCCTTATAAGTATGAACATTAATTTATTAAGATTCAGTGAACTGCTGTGCCAAGAAGAGCATTACTGGCATGGATTATATGTGGGTGGGGAAGAATCTCATAATGTAAACTTCTCTTTTTTCCATTTGGAATGGAAGCCAAAAAAGAGCTGCACTTGGTCATAAAAGGTATTTTGGGGACTTCTGGCTTGATTTCAGCTCTTCTAAAAGGCGTGAGTCGGGAGTGACAGGCTGAACATACTCTACCTCATAAATCTAATATTTCAGACTCAAGTGGCAGGAGTCACTTCGTGATAAGTGTTCTGTTTCCACTTAATGGTGCTGTCACTGCAAGTTGAAATCTGTTTTATTTTGTTAAACCCTTTTAGAAGAAAACACTGAATGCTGTGTCACGAAATAATGGCTTTGAGTGAAATTATAAGACCTGTCTAAAAAGAATTTTTTTAATTCCTTCAAGATTTTTTTTAGGAAATATTGTTTAAGGTTGGCTGTACTATGGAACAGTTTTGGCAATGTAGCTCAATTTTCTCATTAAAACTGGAAACTTAATTTTTCATAGGTTATTTATTCTGTAGCTGAACATATTTTTAGAGGCTTAGCTTGTTTAGAAAATGTCTTTCACTGTTTATTTAGGTTCTCTGAACTTTCAGGCAAGATTTCATGATTATCTACTCCGTATCATGTCATAAAATATTAATCAACTTTTATTTGCTTGAAAAATATCAAGCCTTGTAATTTGGGAAGATAATGTTTGAAGGATGTGAGAAATCTGTGTTTTGTCAGGAAAGTCCTTTTATCCATGCAACTATATTATTGTTAATATACGAAAGTGTGCATAGCCAACTAAACGTGCAAGAGAAAAGATGCAGAACCTTAGCCTGATGCAGTTAAATGTGAGTCTTCTGTTAGCTGCATTTAGTTTTGTATTAACCATGGATAATTCTGGTACTGTGATTTGGTTTTATGTTGTTTCTCTATGAGGTTGTTCATTACTACTTCAGTTCAGCTACCCGTTACACAACAGTGTCAAAATATGAAACAGCATACATCTCCAATTATATTTAATCCTAGAAACTACTTGACAAAAAGTATTGGGGAGAAAACCAACCAACCTACCAAAACCCCAAAAAACCTATAACAGTAAAAGTCATTTTTTCTGGGGTAAGCTCATTTGGCGGAGCTGCCAAATTTCTTCTTGCTGATAGCTCACTGTCTCAACAGGCTTTTTGATATCCAACAGTTATAATTTGATCTTATAATTTTTGCAGGATATATGCTGGAACCAGATCAAGAACAGAGACCTGATATCTTTCAAGTGTCTTTCTTTGCCTTTAAATTTGCCAAAAAGGACTGTCCAGTGTCTAATATTAATGTAAGCAGTCTTTTAATTTTTTTCTGCTCTTAGTGTTTTGTAGTTAACATTGAGGAGAGTCTATCAGATCAGTGGAGAGAGATTTCTATTTCTTCATAAACTTTGTTCCTAAATTTAAAACACAGAGCAGAGTATTCTGCAAGCTGCTATTGTGTACATGCAATATTAGCTCTCTAAATATTTTTTTTAATTTTGAGGGGATAGCTTCGTGAATTATATTGATACTTCACCAATACCTGGCTTATGGTGATAAGCCATTACTAATCTCTTGTGTCTGACGCAATTAATATGGAATATACTAAGGAACTTTAAGCCTTCTGTTGTCAAGAAGTTTATGTTGTAACTGCCCTGTCGAGAGCATTGATGTTTGTTCTGGATAAACCCTTTCTCTCAATCATCCTTAGCAATTATGTTAATCCATTGGGAGGACTACAGTGAACTGGAAGGCAAACAGAATAATCCCTTGGTTTCCATGCAAGTTTGAACTTTCTAAGATCATCTCATTCACATATCTAATTATTGTGTGGTAGAATTTGAGGGCATATTAATTATCTTCAGTATTATCACAGAATCACAGAATGGTTTGGGTTGGAAGGGACCTTAAAGATCATCTAGTTCCCACCCCCTGCCATGGGCAGGGACACCTTATCACTTAAAATAGCAGTAAGAGCTGTGCCACAGTTTCTACTGCTGTTGATTACCTCTGGTAGTGCTTGCCTCCCTAGCACCCAAGGCTGCCTTAAAAGAGAAGCAGAACCAAAATGTGCACGTGGACACCCCCCCTCAAAATTTCATGAGAATAAAGGAATGACCACTGTAGGTTAGAGAAGCTGTCAGAGTGCAGCATACTGTCTTGGACAGCAGCTGGTTTTCTAGGGAAAGTTGGAAGTATACTTGATTGTCTGTCCCTTTCCTAGACTCCTGACTAATTCCAGTGCTGGTGGTAGTCTTCAGAAGCAGTTTTTGATAAGTGACTCGGTCTCTACTATTTGTGACCAGATTTAAAGTTGTATTCTCTAAGGAGGTGGTGCATGTGTGATTAAAGGTAGTCGTCTTCCTCCGTCCCCTGGAATTGCCATTTTCCTTGGTTAAACATGGTTTAAGTGAATTGTAATTCAGTCAGAAATTTGACTGAGCTGGGGATAAGTTCAAGGATCATAAAAGCTTAGATGCTGCATGGTTTTCTGGAATTCATGTTGCAGTGGAAAAGATGAGTGGGCTAAAAGCCAACTTGTTTCATTGAAAGGTTAGGCTTTGGTTTAGTTCTTAAACTTGAGCCTAAAATAAGTCTGTTCTGTGCAGTTATAAGAAAATATTTGAAGAAAATGCTTCAGTTTATTGTTGTTAGTTGGTAGTGTGTAAGTGAAGTCATAGACAAAACAGTCAGACCAGTAATGTCGGTTTCTTTTGCAACAGATAAAAGAACATGGAGATACTGTTAAATCAAAACGCTTTTAATCTACAGCCATGCGAGTGAGTTCTGCATGAAGCCTTGTAACATGACAAACTTGAATCCAAGTATTCCTCTTCAATATGTAATGATTTTTTTCTTACAGGATTTCGTTTTTTTAATTTATTCAAATTTATTTTTCCCAAGAATTCTCCTGTCCCTTCAACTCTTCCTGAACCCATGACAGCTAGTGAGGCAGCTGCTAGAAAAACCCAAATAAAAGCAAGGTAAGCTGCGAATGTGGCTTTTTTTGGGTAATATTGTTAAGCTACATATTTGTCTTGAAACCTGTTCTTATGCTTGTTAATAAATGGAAAATTACTTTAGGAGCAGAGGTCATTAGAATAGATGAACTGCAATTTTAACAGCTTCAAGTCTCTTTTTGGATTCCACTCCATTGTTTTTTTTCATTGTATTGAGAATCCGTGGAGAGAAACTGAGCACCTGTTTCATGGTGGAATAAGGAAGTGCTAGCAGTCTGTTTCTGATCTGCTTTTTGTTTTCCCTGTGTGATGAGTGAATTTTGAAATAAAAGATTTCAATGGTAGGTGAAGATAATATGTACATGTCAGCTGTTTTTAAGAGTTTTATTTAAATGTGAAAATCAGATTTGATTGAAGGTAAGTGGATTTTATTCTTAGAAAAATTTTGATTTTTATACTAAAATATTTCCTTTTTTGGTACTTTTTAATAAAAACAGAACCAAAACCTTGGTAACTCCTATTCATGCCTTTTTACTCCTGCTCTGTTATATAGTGTACACATCTAAGCCGTGTTTGACTGATGTAGATGTCTCTGCCATTTTAAGGTACTGGTCTGGCCATAGTTGGGTTTGCTGGCTCTGCTGTCCGTTGGTGACACACGGCGGGGCGTAGGCATAGAGTATCTATGGAATAAGGTTTTAAACTCCAACTAAATCTACTAGGTGATAATAGGAATTTCTCTAGTACTTCTAAAAAATGTTTTCCTGATGGCCCTAAGTTAGAGCAGGTTAAGGCAGATGGTGTCTTGATATTTGGTAGGAACTAATATGGGGTGTTGGGTACTGGAGCTCAGTGGTGAATTAGTGTTTTTTAAACAGTTGGACAGTTTTGAGAAATATGTTTACTATAACCTGATAATGGGTTTAAAGCTCAAAAGTACTTTAATTTTGAATATCTTTATTATGCTGGCAGACTATTTTACAGCCTTGAAGTACTTTGGGGAAGAATAAAATATTTTGAGCAATTTATGGGTGTTGTATCTGCTAAAGGCTTAAATCATAGAATCACAGAATATTTTGGGTTGGAAGGGCCCTTAAAGCCCATCCAGTTCCAACCCCCCTGCCATGGGCGGGGACCCCTTCCACTAGACCAGGTTGCTCCAAGCCACATCCAACCTGTCCTTGAACACTTCCAGGGATGGGGCATCCACAGCTTCTCTGGGCAACCTGTTCCAGTGCCTCTCCAGGCAAGAATTTATTTCCTGATATTCAATCTAAATCTTACCTTTTTCAGTTACGCTTGTTACCCCTTGTTCTGTAACTACAGGCCCTTGTAAAAATCTCTTTCACAGAAACTAGGAATGAGTTGCCTTAACAGGTAAGATTAAGAAAAATCTTATTTCCTGTATGTATAAACAGTAATCATATCTCTAGGTGTAGAACTGCTGACTCAAGGGCTGGACATAACTTTCACTCCCTACTGTGAACTGAGAGAAGGTTTTATGGAAAAATTTCACCTAGTGTCATGGTCTGCTTGGGAATAAGGCTGTTGCATAGCTCCTTCATGGTGTTCTGCAGCAGTCATATATCCTGTGACTGCCATGGGTGGTGAGTGGAATTCTAGGAAGCAAATTTTAAGGTATTAACTTCTAATTCAGAAGTAGAGCAGCACATGGTTGAGACATAATTGAGCTATTAAGGCATATTCTGTGTCTGATTTGAAGAAACACTCTTTGTTCATCAAGTCTCCCCTATGGCAAAACTTGTCATTTCAGAATAACAGATACTGTTGGACCAACAGAAACCTCAATTGCACCGCGACAAAGACCAAAGGCCAATTCAAGCACTGCCACTTCTAGTGTTCTGACGATCCAGAGCTCAGCAACTCCAGTCAAAGTACAAGTTCCTGGTGAATTTGGTAATCGTGGGCAAAAAGGTAACTTAACAAAGTCTAAGCATGGACCAAAATAAGTGAAGAATGAATTTTGTATTCCTTTTTCTTCTTGCCCTAGTAGGGATAACATTTAAAATTCAAATTGACCCGCTTATTTTTTATATGCGAAAAAACAAATCATGGTCCTTTCTGGAAGACTTTAAATGTGGAAGTAATAAGTTTGGCCAGGTGACACAGGAACTACATGCAAATTGTTGAGAAGTGAAGGCATTTTTTTCACTGTGCTTAACGCTGATTTTGAAATAACTTTTCCACTATGGACTGTGAGAGAAGTCCATGCTCAGTTTTAACTTTCAGATACCTCACAAAAAGTACTCATCTCTTATGTAACAAACGGCCTCTATAGCAGTAGGAAAATTATTTTCCCTGTGCCTCAATAAATCATGAGATAGCAACAGCATGTTGGTGTTATTTCTAGGCTGGAAACATGTGAAAACTTCAATTCTCTAAGGAGTGACAATGCATTTCACATTGCACTATGGGTGCAATAGAGGGGCAACAGAGGACTAATAGAGACAGACTCAATCGAGCAAAATGAGTTTTCAATAAATTCTTTGAGTTTTTCTTTATCTCATTCAATAAGTTATGGCTCTGATAAATATTCACTTAAGTAGTTTTCATTCTATCCTCAATACTTGTCCAGTTGCACTTTGCTACGTGCTTACGTGCTGCATGCTTTGTATGTGCTTACGTACAGGAAGAGTAGCTTCAGGGATGGCATTGGGAAAGCCTTCAGTCAAATGCCACTGACAATGTTTGTGTCCCAGGTGTAAATAATTCTTATGAGACAGGATCCAAATAACATCCAACTTGGAAAGCTTTTCCTGTTATGACAAGGAACAGATAATTCATGGGCAAGTCAGAATGTAAATACAGCATTTGAGAGAGATTGATTTATGTTAGTAACTGCTTACTTAAAAGGCTGCAAAAACAATTGAATTGGAAAATTAATCAGGTGTTCTGTGTATGGGAATTTGACAAGGGAAGCAATAGTTCCATTAAAAATAATAGTGTGTACACGAAATTGTTTTGAGGGTTAGGGTTTGTGATACTAGAACTCACAACCTAAGTGTTAGTATAGCAGAAGTCCTGAACCCTGCTTCCTCTGTTTTGAGACCAAAGGAAGCTTCCCACATGTTGTAAGTAGAAATTGTTCATTGATAGGCCTGGAAGTATTTTTGGAGAAGTGAACTTAGTATCTACCGGCTGCACTACTTGTCAGACTAGACGTTCATGAACTGTTTCACCTTCATGTGTTGGAATTTGGTTGCCAGGAAGCTCTGTAGCTGAACTTTAGAGATCAGTATGTCAGTAGTGTTGTCTGAATCTCACAGGAGCCACGCGACCAGGGAATGGACAACAAATCTTACAGTCCCAAGGGCCCAACCAGCACCCCCCGCAGCAGAACAGAGTTCTCCAGCAGCTGCAGCAGGGTGACTGGAGGCTGCAGCAGCTACACCATTTACATCACCAGCAGCAGCCACCTACGATTCAGGATGCTTACATCCAGCAGGTATAAGTGTGCTAGCATGCTAGTTTAACATCTCTGCTGTTGTGGCCTGTTTGTTTCCTGCTAGGAGAGAGAAAGGGATCATGGCTCCTGCCCCCTCTTTTTAGCTTTGATTTGCCTCTTCATCATGGGCACTGTAATGCTTACCCTACAAAGTTACTTTTGTTTTTTTGTTCACAGTCTTGGTTTTGCAGTTTGACCCTGAATCCCAGCTTGTTTTGAATCATCCCCATGTGACCCAAATAAAGGTTTTGTGTATGTGTAAATGTGCTCAAGATAAACGTTAGGAGTTAGCTAGGTGATGATGCTATGCTTGCAGTAGGTGGTTGTACATACACTGTCTGAGTAGGGATTTTACAGTCTCTGCTTTCTTTAATTTTTCTCGGTCACTTAAGAGCTTCCTCTTTGTGTTGAGTCACAGAAGTGATATTTCAATTGATGCTTCTTCTTAGTATCTGTATGTTCCTAAAGGGAGGATCATGACTTCTTAAAACTATTTTCTTCTTCCAACTGTAGTATCAACAAGCAGTGCACCAGCAGATGGTCCAGCAGCAGCTGTTGATGCAGTCTGTGTACCAGCAGCAACCTTCCCAATCTCAGTATCCTGCTATGGTATGTCAAGAACGGAACATAGATGGTACAGTTGGAAAATAATGCGTTGTGTTTGTAAGTCTATTGTGAAGATGCAGTAAGAGAAGTTTGTGAGTAGTTGTAATGAACTGTGAACGTGGTAAATAGTGTGAAGTTCAGCATCTAACATGATACTCAGGAAAAAAGTTAACCCTATCTTGGTTGCAAAAGCTTATCTGAAGTTGCACTTCTGTATTAATCGGATGGAATATGTCCTAAATTTCATTAAGTAGGTATGTATTAATTTGAAACATAAGTGGTGTAAGGTTTCCAGTAGTGACCATGGCAGTGAATGTTTATTATGCTACAGAGTGATAAAAGACACAGTGGTATCAAGTTCCTGCTTTAAAAGCAAGAGAACTAACTGGCATCATCCGTTTGTCAAAAGTCAGGAGAAACTGTTGTGACATTTTGATTATTAATATTTAAGAATGGGGTATGATGAAAACCAACTTCTTAGTGCTGCAGTAGCATATACTTAAGTTGCAGTAACCACAAAAAGCTAAATGTTAATATGTTGGAAGAGAAAAATGGTATCACTGGCCTACTAGGGCAGTTTCTTTTCACCCATATAATGCAGAGGTTGGTCTTCTGCTGAAGCTACCAAGCTTTCCTGGAGTGTGGTGGCAGTTAGTGCGTTTGTCTGCGAGGCTGGCATTGTTACTTAAAGAATAGATGCACATTGGCCCATATGAATTTTAGTAACGTGACCATTATCTTACTTAGGTGCAGCAATATCAGCAGGCTCTCCTACAGCAGCAGATGCTTGCTCAGCAGCAACAGCGGTCACAACAGGCGCAGTCTCCTGAGTATATCACTTCTCCACAAGACTTTTCACCAGCCTTAATCTCCTACCATGGGTCACTGCCAGTGCATGCTGGAACAGTGGCAGATTCGTCCTACCCCGCAAACAGGCAAGTATTATGACACAGGTAAACCCAAAGGTTACTTATTGTTTACATTCCTAATTGGACTGCTGAATCCTTTCCTCAGAAATAAATTGCTTCCGTAGTAAGGTATTACTCAAAGCAGTTGGATTGTTGTTGTTTAGCAGTAAAGAATATTTTGGGAGGAGAATGGGACATAACTTGTTAACAGGTGAGCCTGGTACAACTTCTTAAAGGTCCTGTCCCCCACCTTCTTGTTCATGGACTTATTCCAGGAGCTGACTGCTAACCACTTTGTTTAGGATAGTCAGTATCCGATGTTGTGAGGTTATGGGCATGTGAAAGCC